>NW_019739949.1:1135758-1183192 GCF_002891405.2 Cryptotermes secundus
ATAATCAACTCTAAATAAAGGAATAATTTTATTGAAAATGGAACACGTTTTTCTCTTGGGCTGATTACTTACTTACTTAATTACTTATGGAGCTGAGCCCTTCTGGAGGAGCCACCAATTCTACAGCTACTCAAGAATTTTCCAGCAGTTCATGGAACCAGCCATCCGCTGGTACCTACCCTGAGCCAGATCACACCAATCCATACTATTCCATCTCATCTCTCTAAAATCCATTTTAATACTGTCCACCCACCTTCCAAGTGGTCTCTTTCCTTCTGGCTTTCCACCAATATTTTATACACGTATGTATTCCTCGTCTCCCGCATTCGTACTACATGCCCTTCCTCTCTTATCCTCCTTGACTTGATCATTCTAATTATACTTGGAGAAGAGTACAAGTTATGAAGCTCTTCATTATGTAGTTTTCTCCAACCTCCTGTCACTTCATCCCCCTTCGGTCCAAATATTCACCTCAACACCCTGTTCTCAAACACCCTCAGTCTAGGTTCCTCCCTTAATGTCAGAGACAAAGTTTCACACCTATACAGAACCATAGGCAAAATTAAATTTTTGTACATTAAATTTTTATGTTTTTGGGCAGCAGACGAGGAAAGTACTTAAACAAAGCCGCGTGTCATTTCAGTACTCCACAGTAAGTTCTCCCATCTCACTAGTTCGTACACTCTCGAGTTTGCTATTGCTGATTACAGGATAACAAATGTGGTCTTCGGAAATGCAGTGTCATTATTAGTCATCTGGTTCAGAAGCTGAGAAGACTGTCACAGAGTTCGTGACTTCATAAGCCTAAGTCAACTGGTTCAGAAGTTGAGAAGACTGTCACAGAGTTCGTGACTTCATAAGCCTAAGTCAACTGGTTCAGAAGTTGAGAGGACTAGCACAGAGCTCGTGACTTCATAAGCCTAAGTCATCTGGTTCAGAAGCTGAGAAGACTGTCACAGAGCTCGTGACTTCATAAGCCTAAGTCATCTGGTTCAGCAGTTGAAAGGACGGGCACAGAGCTCGTGACTTCATAAGCCTAAGTGAACTGGTTCAGAAGTTGAAAGGACGGGCACAGAGCTCGTGACTTCATAAGCCTAAGTCAACTGGTTCAGAAGTTGAGAGGACTGGCACAGAGTTCGTGACTTCATAAGCCTAAGTCAACTGGTTCAGAAGTTGAGAGGACAGGCACAGAGTTCGTGACTTCATAAGCCTACTTCTTATTTGCTTTTATTCCTTAGGAAACAAAAACAGCTTACGTTGCCTGTGAGTGGCTGAAGCCCTGTCAGGACATTCTTCAGAATTTTGTCTGCAGACTTGCTCGAGGTTGTCTTTCGTTCGTATGAAACAACAAATATCTGATGTAAAGTTAAAATTGTCCCTCTGCCACGAAGATTGGAACCCAGGAGTAAGAGCTAACCTTAGCCACTGCACTGGATGCTAGATGGGCCCAGAGTAGGTCTGAACGAAATAATGCCTTCTGTGTCTGGCGCTGTCTAGTCGTATAGGTACAAACGTTTTAGAGTAAGAGACTGCTTCAGTCTTCAGGATAGAAGTCTGTATTGTGGCATATACTACCAAATGTTTCGTGTGAATCTGCTACCTCCATTTTCAGAGAATAATTGTGTAGTCTGGTAGATGAATACCAACATACTGACTTGGTCTTCAGGATATAAGTCTGTAGTCTGGTAAATATTTAGAAACGTTTCAGAGGGACCTTGTGTATCCTTCTTCAGGGTATAATTTCAATACTTAAAGGCTAATAGAATTCTTATCTCAGGGACTAGCTACAGGCTTGACGACAGGGACTCAATTTAGAGCAAAGAAGGTGGGACAATTTTATGAAGGTTGCTGTATTTTAAATGTGTAGTCTGGTAAATATTTTCCCGTGTTTCGGAACAAAATGCTGCCCATATCTTCAGGGTGTGAGATAACTCACATATTGTGATCTTTTGGAAATGACGCTATATAATTTGATTGTCGTCACCAAGTTTCGGAAGAACGTAGTTCTACCTGAAGCATGGAGTTTATTGGAAACATAAATACCCACCTACAAGACTGCACGGTATCATAGCCCGGAAAAAATACAATGTTTATCATCACCAGCGTAAGACCCTNAAAGCATCGAGTTTATTGGAAACATAAATACCCACCTACAAGACTGCACGGTATCATAGCCCGGAAAAAATACAATGTTTATCNTGGGACAATTTTATGAAGGTTGCTGTATTTTAAATGTGTAGTCTGGTAAATATTTTCCCGTGTTTCGGAACAAAATGCTGCCCATATCTTCAGGGTGTGAGATAACTCACATATTGTGATCTTTTGGAAATGACGCTATATAATTTGATTGTCGTCACCAAGTTTCGGAAGAACGTAGTTCTACCTGAAGCATGGAGTTTATTGGAAACATAAATACCCACCTACAAGACTGCACGGTATCATAGCCCGGAAAAAATACAATGTTTATCATCACCAGCGTAAGACCCTCAATTGTTAATAAGGACAATATATGGAACTAGAGCATAAAGAAGTTATTAGAAGCTCTATGGAGCAGAATTGATTACATGTAGTACCTGATTTAATATTAAATTGGTGCATTTCTCCCACAGAGTACACATGTGCGTTTCTTGTGGTACTCACTAACTCACTCCGTAACCAGCCAAGTGCCGAGCTGGAGATGACACCCCAAGTTAAAGACGTGCCGCCTGAACTGCGCAATCGCACACCACAGGAGGTAGCAATACACGAGTATGGAGCAATGACGGAACGACGGTTAACACGAGCAACTGAAGATAACCGGAGGAAAACACAGTCCAGTGCTACTTCGTTCACAATGAATTTCATATTACTACGTGTTTATGGCTCCGTGACTAATACTTATAATAACGGGAGTTTCGATTGCATGACCTGATTTGTACAATCACTCACAATCAGTTATAATGACTCACAATCGATCTTCAGCCGAACCCTTCTCTTCCTTGACTGCCGATGACGCGCTCCATTCTCGTTCTCTTTCTAATTTGAGTCAGAGTCAGAGTCATCTTACGACTGACGGTTTACCCTCAATCAGTTCGTCTTGGCGTCAGCCCCTTGAGACCCACGACCAGAGATTCTTTCTTCAAACTGAACTCTTGCGGTAATAATCCTTATGTAACTTCCTTTCTGACGAGAAGATGGGGTTTTCTCTTATGAATACGCTTGGCCTTTCGTCTAATTTGATTCTGTTCTGTACTACATATATAGACTCGAGGCCTGAGATCCTGACAACACATAGCAGATAGACGAAGTGTGTCTTCTGTGGCCTTTTAAATATTATTTAGACGAACGTCAGCAGCTGTTTATGTCGATACGTAAGAGCAGGACATAAGCCACACTCCCTTTCTGAGTCGACTGGAACGATGCAACGCACTCCCGCGAGAGCTTCTCACGAGTCATTTGTTTCCAGATCTGTGCTGCAGTTCATCTGCGGCGTGAACTACGTGAGGAATTCTTAAAGCAAGAAATCCTCAGACAAACACACGCAAATTCACACCTACAGAGGTTCCTAACACATGTGGTTTCTTAATTTTCACATACTAGTTGTCCTAATTACGCACCGAACGCTGTAAACATGCACATATATCAGGGAACAGGTCGGAATTGTGGTAACGCCGTTTATGTGTGCTTTACTTAAGGATGTATAGGAGACATAAACTTAGATAAAAAGTAGCTTAAATTCCAATTTAACGAAATATCTGCACTTTGCATGACCTAAATAAAGTCGGAAGTGTTATAAATGATAGTCGGAGCCCTGAACTTTATTGTCAGAGTATTTTTTATTTCATCACATCTTTGGCTATATTTATCTTGTATGTCACGTATTGTGATAAAATTCTGAGAGTAAATACTCTCTGAATCAAACCTGAGAAAGAATTTGTTGAATTTAAATTAAATTATTTTTATACAAAGTAGTAAATCACCTGTGAACAAAACTAAAATTGAAGAAAGCAGTCTTCTTGGATTTGGCACCGTGTATATGTGGTGTTAACCGACGTTTCGGAGGAACGTATCGCCTCCATCTTCAGGGTAGAAGAAAAAATATAAGAAATCTGCAAGCGAAGAGACCATGAGAACCGGTAAAAGCAGATTTCTTATATTTTTTCTTCTACCCTGAAGATGGAGGCGATACGTTCCTCCGAAACGTCGGTTAACACCACATATACACGGTGCCAAATCCCAGAAGACTGCTTTCTTCATAGTCACCGCCGTGAAAGCCTCAAATCTTACACAAATAAAATTGTTGTTATTTATTACATTTATGAGAACTATCAATTTAATTTTATTAACTTCGATTATTTAAATACTCTTTGAAAAGAATTAAACTTGACAACACTGTAGTTTTTCATAAGTTGGCTGCTTTGCGCAGTTCAGTTGCCCCATATGAGCGGACCAACGCCACAACTGAAGCTTCAGTTGACTCGTTATAGGATAATAGTAGCTACATTTCTCTTTGTTACATTGTGCTTTTCACGCATCACGATGCCAGAAGCAGCTTATCGTTGGAAAGAAAGAATAGTGACTAAACGTACATATGAGAAAAGACATCTTACAGAAACTCGTAGTTTCTGTTACGGTATTTTGTAACTTTTTCCAGCGCTGACGAACATCTACATTAAACAGTTCATAAATCGAATAAACGTCAGAGTTTCAGTACATTATTATTTATTTCTCCTGAACGCTGCATTTAATGTAAATATAATTTTGCAACACTATTCCTAAATGCTTAAATTATAAGTGTAATAATTTTGAAACTCATGGTACCAATTTTTACGTATTTTTCATCTAGTATAATGCACAAGGTGAAAAACTTCTATAAGGTGGTGTGTAAATTTAGTGGAAATTAAATGTGCAATAACTTTAGAACAGGTTAGTGAAATGAGTCCAAACTTTTTAGGGAATTCAGAATAAAAGCATGAATGATCTGCAACCATTTTATCAGTTTTGCGCCATTTATAAGCACAATCCTTGCCAACACCGTCAGTCTCTCAGGAAGTGCACAGCCGAAATGTAGGAGGATTTGTGAATACTGAACTGGAGAGAATGTGCAATGAGGCGGCAATGGTTAGACGCGAGGCTTAGCACGACTCACAAGGGAACGGTCTGGTCCGACATGTCGAAACCTGCCCTGATTTTTTTTTTCACTGCAAGAGTACACACAACAAAATCCACTCTCAAAATTTCAGCTGCTAATACGCACTGCAGGCCGGTCACGGTAGCCGAGCGGTCTAAGGCATGTAGTGTCTTCGGTCGCTTGGAAGCCGGGATCGTGGGTTCGAATCCCACTCAGGGCATGGATATTTGTGTGCGTTTTTCTGTGTTTGTCTACAGGTAGAGGCCTTGCGACGAGCTGATCACCCGCCCAAGGAGTCCTACCGTATGTGTAAGATCGAGAAAAATCGAAGTCAACAGAGTTCATAGAGGTAGGCCTAGGCCCACTGGGGCTGTAGTGCCAAGGAAAAAAATACGCACTGCAAGTATCTTTTAAAAATTGCCGAAGTTACTCATTTTTCTGTACGCAGAAACGCTTGTACCAGAGGTTTGTACAACCCCAGCCTAGGCTGAGAGTCAGCCGTGTTGCGTGTTGCGTACTGCTCTGCTAGGGGTGGACATTTCTCCAAGGGTCTGACAGGTTACAATATTGGCCATGTTCAGCAGTTTTTGAAAAATACTTGCAGTGCGTATTAGCAGCTAAAATTTTTACAGTGGATTTTGTTGTGTGTACTCTTGCAGTGAAAAAAAAAAATCAGGGCAGGTTTCGACATGTCGGACCAGACCATTCCCTTGTGAGAGGAACATGAAGGAACTCAGTCCCGAAAGCCTGCGTGTCGGTGAGGTGTGACTCTGAAGAAGTCTACCGACATATCAAAGAACCTGCTGGCTCCATTTTCGCGGCCCAAGAGTGGCCTTTAAACCTCAGCAGAACGCGCAGTGTTATTGGTTGCATCCACACAATGAGATAAGGGTTGGAGAGAGTGTATGGCTTGTGACTGGGCCTTGGTTACAGCGCCTCGCCCTTCTCTTTACAAAGACACTGCAACCACTGCCCCGCTACTCATCGAGCTTCTTCTTATTCACAACCGAGGAGCCACATCTAATGACACGGCGTCACATACAAGAAGACCAGGAAGTATCCAAAACTCATGGCCTTCCTTCGAGGTAAGAGACAACCTACCACACCAATAAAAAAGAAGTGGTAACTTTTACAATTATGTGTCCCAATATTTAGCCTTTCGGATAACTGGCTTTGATGTGAAGATGAAAAAATTTTAAGATCGTGGACAAAGAATGCCGATGACAATATCTGCATCCAAAGGGAAGAAGTTTGCGTTTCATACGTGTCGCCAAGAAGAGGAACAAGACAAGGATATTAAGATTGACAGGTACAGCATCAAGACAAAGAGATAACGAGCGACTGATGTAGAGTTTCTCTATGGTATGTCATGTGAAGGCATCATCTTGATATGACATACTACAGAAGATGGTAATCTCTTTGTCCATAAACTCATTAATTCCATTTGAATTAATCTAATATGCGGAAGGACGCCGTTGTGTGCCAATTTACAAGTCGGGCGATAGAACTGACTGTAGTAATTATCGTGGGATATCACTGTTACCAAATTCATACAAAATTTTATCTCAAGGTCAAGTCCGTATGCAGAAGAAATTACTGAGGATCATCAGTGTGGGTTTCGATGTAACAAATCAACTATCGATAAGATTTTTGCATTCGTCAGATATTGGAGAAAAAATGGAAGTACATTGAAACAGTTTGTCAGCTATTCATAGATTTCAAGAAAGAATGTGGTTTAATCAAGAGGGACGTATTTTAAAATACTCTAATAACGGGGGGTGTACCCATGAAACAAGTTGGGCTGATTAAAATGCATTTAAATGAAACCTGTACTAAAGTCCGTATATGTAAACATTTGTCTGATAATTTTCCTATTCAAAATAGTCTAAAGCAAGGAGATGCTTTATCGCCACTCCTTTTCAACTTTACTTTAAACTATGCAATTTGAAAGGTCCAGGGAAACCAGATGAGACTGACATTAAATGGTACATATCAGCTGTAGGTGTAGGCTGATGATGTGAATCTGCTGGGAGATAACACAGGTACCATAAAGAAAAACTCACAGTCTTTAACTGAAGCCAAGTAAAGAGGTTGGTCTAGTAGTAAACACAGTAAAACTAAGTATACCTGTATGTTGCTGTCTCGTCACCAGAATGCAGGTCAGTATCAAAATATAAAAGATAGCTAACAGATCCTTTGAAAATGTGGGACGGTTCAGATATTTGGGAAAGACTATAAGAAATGCAAACCTGATTGAGGAGGAAATCAAGAGGAGATTGAACTCGGGTAATGCTTGCTACCATTCAGTCCAGAACCTTTTGTCTTCTCGTCTGTTGTCCAAGAACATAAAAATTGGAATATATAAAACTATTAGTTTTCCTGTTTCTCTGTATGGGTGCGAAACTTTGTCTCTGATGTTAAGGGAGGAACAGATTGATGGCAAAATTTGAGGTTCTCACAGCGGTGGTTATGAAGGGTTCCATCTTCTGGGATATGACGCTGTGTATTCCGTTGAAAGTCAACCAAAATTCCGTTGTTACCTCCTTTCATGCTAGTATCTTGCTCGACTTATTCGACGCTGAAAATGGAGATGATATGTTCCTCCGAAACGTCGGTTAGCTTTCAACAGACTACACGGCGTTATATCCCAGAAGATAACCTCATCGTAGACTGAGGGCGTTTGAGAACAGGGTGCTGTGGGGAACATTTGGACCGAAGAGAAATGACGGGAAGCTGGAGAAACTACACAATTAGGAGGTTCATATCTTTTACTCTTCTCCAAGCACAATTAGAATGATTAAGTCAAGGCGAATGAGTTGGGCAGAACGTGTAGCATTAATGGGAAAAAGTGGAATGCATGTAGGGGTTTTGGTGGGAAAGCGAGAAGTGAAGAGACCCCTAGCAAGACCTAGACATAGCGTGTGAACAGTACTAAAAAGAATATGTTGGTCAGTATGTACTGGATTGATCTGGCTCAGGACAGGGACTAGTGGAGCGCTCTTTTCAACATGGTAACGAGTGTTCGGGCCACATACAATTCTGGGAAATTCTTGAGTAGCTTCACAACTGATTGCATCTCAAGAAGGGCTCAGCTCCATGTCAAGGTGAGGTTAAGATCGACTGACACGACATTGGCGTGGGGACGCCACGTGGAAGCCCGATCGAGAAATGGAAGGACGATATTCAGATCAGGGAGGTAGACTTTGAGATGATGTCTGAGATGAAGGAACTCGAGATCGTGTTAAGCCGTTAGTAACATGCAGGGTGATGCGTAGAACTCCGCTGCTACTGTGCTGCCATTGTAAGAGCGTAACCACAGAGAGGTGACAGGTGGCGGTCCAAACAAAGAACAACGAGGTGGCGTGCTGCAGGAAGTCATCTGGGACCCGTGAGAGGGACTCCGCGCAAGAGCAGCTCAGGTTCGATGTCTCCCGCCCTCTTCGTGTTCTTTCGTTGCGTGACTCATGGGTTCATTCTCAAACAGACGTCCGGATCGGAAAGGAAACGTTTCGCTTTCATGAGCAACACTTGTACTCCTCGAGTTTAATTTGCGAATTTATTGGAATTCAGTACTGTGTATGAAACCAAGGGATAGTTTCCGACATATTGGCCGCGGGATCAAGGGATAGCATCCCCAGCATAGAGGCTCTCTTGTCTGACTAACAATATCATCTTTAAGTGGTTCATTTCGTTACAAAAACGAGGTTATGGATAGCGAGTAATAAAAGATATTCTATACTACCTAATTTAAGGAATCACATCTGTTACGTTCTGTGTTTGGATTGTTTCAGTAAGACAGTGGAACTTTGTGGATTGCTCTGCAAGAGATTTGAGCTTCTTATCTATCTATCTATCTATCTATCTATCTATCTATCTATCTATGACTCTACAGCCCTTTGTTGGACCTTTGCCGCTTTTTCAGTTTCATAGTCTATATACAGTAGGAAAGGGGATCAGCCCGTCGCAAGGCAGCTACCTACACACAGAACAACACAAACACAGAATAAACGCACACAGATATCCATGCCCTGAGTGCGATTCGAACCCACGACCCCATTATTCAAGCAGTTGAAGACGGTTCATGCCTTAGACCGAGCGGCCACTGTGATCGGCAGTGTTCCATATCAGATGACTAAAATCTTTGGATTCATCTGGCTCAAGATAGGGACCAGTGGCGGATACTTGTGAACACGATAATGAAATCTTTTTTTTTTTCCCTGGCGCTACAGCCCCAGTGGGTCTAGGCCTACCTCCATGAACTTCTCCGTTCACTTTCGGTTTTTCTAGATCTTACACATTCGGTAGGACTCCTTGGGAGGGTGATCAGCTCGTCGCAAGGCCTGTACCTATACACAAACACAGAAAAAAGCACACACACACACACATATACACTAAATATCCATGCCCTGAGTGGGATTCGAACCCACAATCTCGGTTTCCAAGCGAGCGAAGACAGTACATGCCGTAGACCGCTCGGCTACCGTGACCGGCAATGAAATCTTTAGGTTCCATAAAATCCAGAGAATTTATTCGGTCATGAGCGACCGTCAGCTTCTCAAGGAGGACTCTGATCCACGTAATTAAGTTGTTTATGTATGTTAACAGAACGATAAAGTTGCAAATGTTCTTAATTAAGCAATAAGCCATAAAAATGTATGAGGGAGTGAAGGTATAGCTGCTTTGTTCCCTCAGTACTAGCTGTGAGTTGTTAGCGTTATGCTCTGTCCGCTTTATTCTAGGGGAAAGGGCCACAGTTCCCACCGGATAGGAGGCTGGGTGGTCCCTAGAGCCGGTCTCACTGCTATGGAGAAGAGAACTTCTGTCCCCACCGGGGATCAGGCTAGCTGGAGCCCAGTCACTACACGGACTGAGATATTTCGGTTTCATAAGTTTTGTATGTTTTCGTTAGACTTGTTCTGTGTATCATCGCCTGAGAGGAAGGACGCATAACTTGATGTGACTTCCAGCTTCTTTGTAAGTTCAGTGGCGCGGTACAACAGCAGGTGCTTGCGTCATTAGGGCAGACAGGAAGAAGGGCTGACAGGATGCTCCGAAAAACCGCCAAGGAGCAGACGAATGTGGGAAACAGGTAGGCAGGAGGAAGTCAGCAGCGACTGTGGTACGGGCCCATTAAAATATCTGAACTTATCCCTTTGAAGCCTCAAAGAGGCAGAGCGAGAGAGAGAGAGAGAGAGTGAGAGTGAGGCGAACTTGAAGGGGAGAGGGGTAGTGAGACTACGTCATTCGAGGAGAAACAGCAAAATGACCAGCTCTGAAGGTTTACTGGCAGTGTCCAATCGTACTTCTGATAAAGCTAAGAGAAGGTTGGGAAGTGAAGGCGCCGAAGCGTTTGAAAGTGAACTCCTGCTTTTCGGGGTTATGCGTCGAGGAAAGCAGCTGAGTAGGGTCATTACTGATTTTGATCCGAATTTTGATATTAACGTTGTGAGGGCCGCATGTTCATATTGGGAGATCTGCATTAAGACGAAAGGTTGGTGCTCACAGTACGGGGGCTACATGAGAGACATTGCTAGGCTAAATAATAGGCCCATTGAAAATTAAATTCCTATTTCACAGGAAACACATTACAATAAGAAGTCCTGGGAAGAACTAGACTATCTTTTTCTTTGATACTACACGGAGGGCACAGAAAAAGAAGAAATTAGGAGGAGGACAGACATAGAGACGACTTCTTGACTAGAAATGACAGGAGCGTGGGACAGACAAGGTGATTCCAGAAGCCTCCTAACAAAAATTAGGGGAGATACATGGATGGGTTCGAATCACGATGAATCCATTGGACTTTTCAATTGACCTAATCCTTCCAGCCGCACTATGGCTCTGGGGTCGACTCAGCCTCTGACGGAAATGAGTACCAAGAATCTTCCTAGATTGTGAAAGGCAGCCGGGGTGTAAGGCTGACAACCATGGCGCCATCTTTGAGCCAATTGTCTAGAAAATGTAGGAGCCTTGATGTCTCAGAACCCTATGGGCTTCCACGGTCGGTTGCGGGGGGTAGCTTTACCTTCTACATAGAGGGATGAGAGATACCGACAGACAGAGAGAGAGGCAGACAGACAGACAGAAAAATTATCTCATAAGCCTCCTCTTATTTTCAAAAATAAGGAAAGTATGCTGAAAATCAACGGGTAATGCTGTTTAGTGAAATAAGCACTGCTTATTGCGAGAATCATGGGAAATACACAAATACATTCAGTTGGCAGAATGAGAATTTCTTAATAACAAAGTAGGTGGTACATATGATTACCAGCGTGGTTTGAGGATTAAGAGAGATGGTATAGCAGGCGAATGACCATAAGCAGGCCTGCGTACCGGTCAGTTTACCCTTTAACTTTCCATTCTCACATAGATCAAGTTAGGAATGCGGAAAGAAAATTCACAAGCGTTAGCCAGAGAAGAAGCCCACTTGGTTGAATTAGAAGTGGATGGAGGTTACAATTTACGTTTATCCTAATGAAATAAGTATTGTATTTACTGTAAGTGTATATGAAATGAGGTTAAGATAATTTCAGGCCGCTGGAAGTTATTGTTTTGCACAAATTGTCCTAGTCGTTTCAAAAAACCAGTTAATGTGACGGAATCGAGATACAAAGCATATCAGATGTCCCTCTGTGCCGCCATATTTACATAAACCAGAGCGAACACCCAGTGTAAAATAAACGGGAACCCTCTGCTTTGCAGCTTCATTCCTCAACTCTCTTCTTCCTCTCTTTATCCCCTGCTCATGTCTATATTTCCCTTCTTCCCTTCTGTCGCTCTGTCGTCAATTTTCTACTACTGCCGTTCTCCCTTTTCTATTTCTTCCTACACCTGCTCCTTCAATTCTCCGTCACAGGACCAGTGATTAGGGAATCGAACCCCAGATCTTCCAGCTTGTAGCCCAGTGCCTCAAAAGACTACGCTACCACATGCCCCTCCCCCCAGAAAAACAAATAAAAGTAAGTTTAACACACCATCGTCAGGTTCCTTCAGGACTGGTGTTCTTCAAGGTGTTTCTACGCAAATCTGAGAACTGACTGCAATGGTTCCTGCTATAGTGCCTGTTATGTAACGCACAGTTGATACAGTACCGTGCAATAACCATTCTTACGTTAATGTTGCCGCTATGTCCTTTACGTGTCACTGAGAAGCCTGGAAAGTTGATGGGTTAATTCTGCACCTTCTTATCTAATTCTCCTGTTAAGAGCCCCACAGGCGATCCGTCTTAGCGTCCGTTTTGCCTGCGCAGTTCTAAGACGGAACGCTGAAGAGGGCACAGACATTCCGTTTTGTTCTCAGTTTTGGGCTCAGTTTTGGCGGATCGCGCACGGAGAAACATGTTGGAGGAAATTTTAATTTACACCGCTCTAGCGTTAGCTTTGAGATCAGAAACTAAAAAGAAGAGGACTTGGTGAAAATGGGCAAAGGCTTGGTTACTTAAACGAAATAACCTCTCGCATATAAATTTACTGAAAGATTTAACTCTAGAGCCTGGTGATTGGTACAGTTGTTTAAGGGTGCACAATATGGCTTACTATTTACACCTTCTTCATTTGGTAGCGCCACATATCAGAACGAATGATAGTGCAACGCAATCCAAATTGTTGGCACTCTGTCTGGGAAGTTCTTCATCCGTTAAAAAGAAAGATCATCGCAGTACCACAAACTTGGCGCATATTTACCTTCTGTTCCATTGCCAGACTTCTGAGAATCCTTGACTTTCTTGAGCTCTTTCCGAAAACAACTTCGTAGTGAATTTATTTTTTCCCAATGCTTCTTTTGTTGCTTCGGGATCAATTTCCGGTAACTTAACTCGTAACTGGTCATAAGCAAAGATTTTTATTTTTTGTTTTTATCAGAGTACTCTTCACGTTTGATCTTCCACAAACACGGATTACTACGATACAGCTGAATGAATTCGCTCAAAAATGCTCGGGGTACGATTCTCAAGTCCGACGTATCGAAGTGCACAGTTGGATTGATTAGTTAAAGCTGACGCTAAAACTGTAGGCCCCACACGCGCTCCAACTTGCTCGCAGACATGCCTGTACACGCACAGAAAAATCAGTCCCTGACAGATTTACTTCAAGCCAAGCCTAAGACAGGACAGGGACGAAAATTCTACCACCTGAGGTCTTAGAACTGCGCAGGCAAAACGGACGCTAAGACGGACCGTCTTACCTGACGTCTTGTAACTGCGCAGGCAAAACGGACGCTAAGACGGACCGTCGTACCTGACGCCTTAGAACTGCGCAGGCAAAACGGACGCTAAGACGGACCGTCTTACCTGACGTCTTGCAACTGCGCAGGCAAAACGGACGCTAAGACAGCATTTGCAGTTACATTTTCCGCATCTCTTATCTAATCTCCTTCAAGGTGGAGCAGGTTCGCCATAGCTTTTATTTGTTTGGCTTTCTAGGCTGTGGAGGCGGTGAGGAGAGGCGTCAGGGATACGAGGCCGTGAAGATAATAGGCGAACACAGTGGCCGCTTGGCCATGAACTGTCTTCGCTCGCTCGAAAGATGGGATCGTGGGTTCGAATCCTACTAAACTTATAGATGTCTTTGTGTGTGCCCTACCGACGCCCTAAAAATAATTACGAAAGAATTCACGAAATTTTCGCAGACTGCTGCTAGATTTTTCTAAAGCAAATAATCAGTCCTTATTGACGTATCTACTGACTTATGAAGGTAATGCTTGGATTTGATTTGGTTCATCTTGATCTGTCACACTAGCAATAGCCTAAACAGAACCACGACGTGATAGACACATTATCTTCCTTTCAAGGACACGAACCAAATGGTTCTAGATTTTAACAAAGTCTTTTTAAATAACGCTTGTAAATAAACTGATTACAATAATTTGTAAATATTTTAGAGTATTCATGCACGTCGCTGTAGTTGTTAACGGCTCAGCGTTTGTATTCAAGGCACTGTGATGATACTGTATGTATGTATTGATATTGACCAATCACATTGTAATAGTAGTTTCTGCTTGTATTGATATATCCTTCTGAAGGTGGTCTCGCAAACCGAAACATGTCAAGGACGAAAGATTAAGGAGAGGAAGAAAAACACCAATCACACTTGAGGGAGTTGATAATCTTTTATAATACTGCTAGGATAATATAAGTATATTTTAAATAATTTTTGAGAAGTGGCAGGCGCCTCGAATTAGTCCGCATAATCCTGAAGGATGTTCACAAGCCGAGAAACTAACAAAGTCTCCAGCGGTGACGGGTCTGAGGAACTCAGAGAAATTGAGAACGGAGTGGGCCGAAATTGCTAAGAGTATGGTGCCTTCGGGAGCTTGGCGAACAGTGTCAAAATAACACATTCGTGAAAGACAGGCACACACCTGATCCTTATCCCAGCAACACAAGAAATTTAGGCTAATAACATGTAGAAACAATATAACCATAATTTACCTTCATGCGGAAATATATTGTCGCGTGGTGAATGTGGCTAGAGACGAGGTTTGAATTGGTAACTGGATTTATTGAACGTCGCTATAAATAATTACGACAGTATCATTGAGTTACACACTCCAAAAATCACTCTAACTAAAGCACACAGAAAGTGTTCTCAGTCTTCGCTAGCTGTTGCTTGGAAGCGGTTTCCAACGGCGGATATTCCCCTTCCTCTGGGGTCCCGAACTCTCTCGGGCCTCAGTTTCTCACTTCTCACAACTGTAACTCTCAACTCAAATTAAAGTCAAAATTATATTTCAATCGATGGTCAGTCAAACAGTCTGTCTTGGTGTCAAGCATTCATCTGGGCCCAAGATCAGATTTTTGTTATTGTCAGAGGTTGCGGGTTTTTTGATGTGGTGCGCCTTCAATGACGAGAGGACGGGTCTGTCGTTTTACCGCTGCAGCTGGCTCTTTCAGCAAACTCTCAACTTAACTTTTTTCTTTTGGCTCTATAGCCTTGGGCCCTGGCCTACTAGATCTTAGACATTCGATAGGACTCGTTGGGCGGGTGATCAGCTTGTCGCAAGGAACACAAACACGATGACCTGAGTGGGATTCGAACCCACGATCAAGTCTTCCGAGCAGACGAAGACAGTGCATGCCTTAGATCGCTGGGCTACCGTGACCGGCCAACTCAAAGTCAAGGTCAAAGGCACATTGCGACTGACGGTCAGTCAGTCTGTCTGTCTTGGTGTCGAGCCCCAGCTGGTGCTCATTACCAGATGTTTCTTCTTATATGAATGTTACTGTCCTGTCCATTTGGGGCGACCTGTCTGAGGAGAGGTCGAGTCTGTCATTTGTCAGTCATAGTCTATACTAGTAAGTCCATTGTCAGTATTTACGTATATTTACAATATTATATTTAAGCATCCTGTTGCACTCTACACGATAGACACCAGACAGATATCAACGAGGTGGATGTTGATAATAACGAAGAAAATAACAATGTGTTTCTAAATGTTAAATTTTAGACTGGGTTCAGTGTGGCAGCAACGTAAGAGTATACACCTGATGATGGCCGTTAGAGGCCGAAACATGTAGTGTAGAAGAGAGCAAGATGAAAGACATATAATATATATTGTTTGCATTTGGGACGGAGTTTATATAATTTATCATATATTTACAAATTTAATCTTAATTCCTATTTCTGTGTACAATATATACAAGGCCTCTGTCAACCCGGGCTCAGTACAGCAGATTATGCCCTATTTATAGTGGTATTCGCTACCACGGCAGTCTAGTCACTTGAACGGCTGTATGCCTAACCGCCGCCAAGTTTAAGCCCCTTTTCCATTCTGTGTCGGGCTTCGCCTTCTCCGATGTTGCGAACATTCTCATTTTCATGAGTTTGTAAGACTTCTGCTTGTTGCCTGCATAACTGTCAAAGTCAAAGTCATTTTGCGACTGACGATCAGTCAGTCAGTAAGTCTGGTCTTGATCCCCTCTTGGGGCTCATGACCAGATAATTTTTACTGTTTGACAGCTACGGTCTTGTTTCTGCGGGGCGCCCTCTCTGACGAGAGGATTGGTCTGTCTTTTAAATATGCTGCTGGCCCTTGCCAGCACAGTTTTTCTCGGGTCATAGTCCCTTAGGACTTGCGACCATATTTTACTGTCTCACATTTGAGACTTCCCTTTTCGTAGCCTCCTACGACTCGCAGGGTCACTGTGGAGGTATTCGACCCCGCCTCCACACTTGCGACTGACGGTCAGTTATATAGCCCTGGCACGGACAGCACAGAAAACGTCTCTTCCATTATTGCATATTTTCTCGTTGCCGTGGAAACAACGCGGTCATGGAGCTCTTCTAAGCAATGGCTGTAGTACTGTCTCCTGTTTGCACAGCTGTTGCTTGGCCATGAGTCTGCATGTCACAATATTCTAGGCTACTAAAAAAGGTGAAAGTAAAGGTTCAGAGTAAAGGGAATCGGACAACGCCGAGTGGACAGTCTCAGTGTTTGATTAAGATGTAAGAATTTGTGACGATGTTAGATTAGTACAAATATTGTGTTTCTGGACATTATCCATCGTCCTGTTTTTACCTAAAACTCGTCCTGTTTATTTTTCAAAACACAGCTTTTCAGAGTCTGGTTTCTGTCTCCGTCTCCAGGTAAAACCCACTCAGTTAGATTCAGTCTCCGAAACGTTGTTTTGAAAAAAACTGGACGGTTTTTATATGAAAACAGGACAATTGATAATGTTCATAAGCACAATATTTGTACTCAGTCTTTGATGTTGTGCTCTGTTAATGCATAAAGCAAGGCACTGGGTAGCAAGTCTGGCACTTTCATTCGTTCTAATCTCGAAAACCTCAAGAGTTACGAAAAAGAAAAATTGTAATGGATATAAAATTTGTTTTTCTCTACCACTGCAATTTAATATGTATTTCTGTCTCTTTCCTGTTGACCCCACTTAGGAGCATAGGGCATCCGTGAAACGCTTTGTTTCACTTGAGTTCCTTAATCCTAAGACAGCCGGTAGGACTCCTTGGACGAGGGATGAGCCCCACGCACGGCCGCTACATATGCACAGAACAAACACAAACAAACATCCATGCATTCAGTGGGACACTCTCTCACCATTCGAGCGGTCGAAGACATTTCGTGTCTTAAACAGCGCGGTTACTGTGTTTGACTAAGAATATATTTAATTCCGTTAAATGATCAGCGAAAGACAATTAATATATTATCAGAAATAATATAGGTTTAAATGTAAACTGTTAGTTGATTCTGTTCGATTGTAAGCGAAATTTTGGAAGATCCTTCCAAAATAAATTTTTTCATGAAAATTGGTTCACTGGTTTTCAAGTTATTATATGCAACAGATAGAGAGATATGGCTAAGTTAATCGCTGAGTTTTTGCAAATTTTCGTTGCTAACGCGCCAAAACATCCGTATTCGTGGCCATTCCGCTATAAGCGTATTTGAATGAGCAAATAAATGAATGCTGTACTCCATGTGCTACAAGAACGACAGCGAGTCTTAATGGATGAGTGACACAGACCGCTACGTCATCATTAGATATAAATATATTCTTTTTTAACACACTTTCCAGTACTTGTACGCAGACATACTTGTAAAAGTAAAATGGTAAAGCTATTCCTGTAACAGGCAGTGGAGGCCCATAGGATTGTGAGACATCGAGGCTTCTCGGTTCACGCATGGCGGTGAGGTTGTCAGGCTGGTACTCATTTCTGTTCGATGCTGAGTCGACCTAGCACCATAGTGTGGCTGGAAGGATTACGCCAATTGAAAAATAGAGTAACCCCCATCGGAATCGAACCCGCGACCTTGCAGCTTGCAGTATAGTGCGTCAACCAACTACACTACCGCGTGGGCCTCAGGTGTACTCATACATGAATCTTCTCGGTAAGTTATGGCGTACTCTATTCCGCAGAATATTTGGGCTACACCAGACTTCATGTTCTGTGACCCGCCTCCCGGCTCTGTACAGCGCTTAGCCCCGTTTTGGGGTTCGGCCGATCCACTGCAAGAGCCTCTGACTATTTACCGCACAGGTAGGACAACTGACATGTGAAGGCCAGCAAGGGCCTTTCTAGAGGAGAAAACGAATCGGTTTATTGTAGCAGTAAGTGAAACCATGACGCGATTTCTGAACCCACCCCGTCGCGATGAGACGCCAGGGATACCAAGAGAATCGAGAGTGTTTGGAGTTGTAAATATTTTCTTCGGTTCCCCATAACAAACCAAGGACACTGTGTACATATATTAAAAGAGAAACAAAAATATGGGAACAACAAGGGTCTATGTTTCATAGTTCTTAAGCTACACTATTAAGGGAAGAAGTCACAACCTCATGATACAACTGGACGGCAAAATCTGCAATTTCTATACTAAACAAATTTAGGCACACAATCTCCAGAATCTACGTGTTCAAAAGGACTTTCATTTCATTTCAAACAATTTATTATGATGAATTGAGGTTTTCATGGGGATGAGTGTTCATACTACCATATATTAGGGGTTTGCGTGAGTAATGAGACGGGTTTGGGTTTTGATGATCGAATATATTGGACCTCTATACAACTTGTTACAAAATTTCACAAACCACTGTCTTCAACTGGACACTCTCGACATCTGACCACACTACACTGATCCATTCCTCCAATTGAAGTGTCAGATATTGTTGGCTTCTCGGGTCGGACCACGCAGAAAACGCGTACATTTCCTAGCAACATATATCCTCTATTTCTGCGTATGTTTACTGAGTAGTTACCTATAAACTGGTCTATGCTTCACAATAATGTAGTGTTTTAGATTGTGGTAGTGTAACCCTGAGAATGAAGGCAGTATATTATCCGCCTACAAGTTTACACGGTGCCACAACACAGAAGACCATAAGACGAACTTTCTTTACTTGTTTGAATGAATCAATATCTCGGAAACAGGAGCAGCTGACATTGTGTGTAAACCCATAGTCAGGGAGTCAACACTGGCTATCTCCGATTATTTAACTAACGTAAACAATTTGCAGTTGTCTTCATAACAGCTTGCCTTTGTGACGTCGGGGGTACTTCATTGATTCCTATCAACTGGCCTGAAGAAATGCGTAACCTCACTGTGCAGTTATTAACACCTTAAAAAATGGTTACTATACATGCCACCTGCTTTAGCAAAAAACGAACTTCATTTTACCTACAGACTGTATTTTTGTTTCATGAAATTCTTAAAATAAAGAGTGTTTTTTGTCTCCCTAAACAACATCAAGCTTTTGTTGTTCTTAATGAAGGTATGCAGTGTTTTCTCCGAGAAATAAATAATTTAGATATTATATAAATAAATTTCAGGCTTAAAATTGTTAATTTTGTTTACTACAAATAATGAATATTCTAGCCATATGACACTCTTGCTGTTAATTCTGATAAGTATCTTTGTCAAAACGTAAGTCATGTGATGTACCGTGGGAGTATTGATGTCCACACTTTCACTTGTTCATGGTGTTTTGTTGTCAAGGTAACCAGCAGGACGCTTTGTGGGTGCTGCTGGCGTGTGCATACAATTCGTAATGGAGTAGTGAGCAGTTGATAAGTTTTATAAATAGTCGCTGTTACTGAAGATCTTCCCAGAATTTTACGGGATTTCAATATTCATTACCGAGTTCACGACAAGCCGCAATTGACGTCATTTCTGAGCCAAATATATCCAGTCTACACACCCTCTCTATCTTATTATGATACACTTTAATAGTATCACGATTTCGGTGTTTGCGCTTGACTTACAAGATGTGTGCTTGATTGGCTGATCGGATTGATTGACAACTCGAAACTACAGGCTCTATAGCTCTATTTCTGATGTACGCAGTTTCAGTTCACCGTTACAAACACAATGCTTCTCAGTCTTCACTAGTCGTATCCTGGGAACGGATTTATAACAGTCTCCCTTTCACTTCAAATCACACATGAAGTCTTCTTGTCACAACCTAATTCCTTTCTTACCATTATTCTGCAACTGGCAAGCCAATTCAAATCCTCTGTTCCCAAGCTCATATCCCGGTAGGCTGGGGTCCCGAAGCTCGACTCTTCACTCTCGACTGAACTCTTCTTTATTACCAGTTTGCACGGATCAGGCAGAAAACAAACCCCCTCTATTGTTGGGAAGGCGTGTTTATAGCGCATTTAGATAGCAACGGAAGATATTCGATTGTTGCTTACGTATTCGTTGTCGCTGGAATGTGTTTACCGAGTCGTTGCCTAGAAACGAACGTCTATTCTGACTTCGGTATATCTGCTTTCGGGCGTCATGTCACACTATTATCATCCGATCTACACTCAGGTTTCGACCGAAACTATATATGCACTTCTAACCGCTCCCATTCTTGCTGCATATTCCGCCCATCTTCCTTGATTTCATCACCATACTAATATCTGGAAGGGAGCAGAACATTTTAAGGTCCAGGCTCCATTTCGCCTTCCTCGTATCCCAATATCCTCCTCAGAACCCTATTCTCGAATACCTTCAGAGGGTCTCCCTTCAGTTAAACAAGCAGAATATTAATCGCCATCACAATGAACGGCTATGAACGAGGTTATAAAAGGCTTAGAAAAGTGACATAAACATTAGTAACTTCACTAATCCTGTTGAAATTCAAAGTCTTCTTTACGAGTATAATGCTAAGAATGTAAATGTTTTGAAATTTCGACTCGCAGTAAAGTTGCTGGGTCTGGAGGTCCCTTCAGTGACGTCACTGGCCTCTCCGTGGCGTCAGAGCGGTACCGTGATGGGAAACCTTACTTTGTAGAGTACTCAGTTTTTAGTATATGGACTTTGCATTTTACTCACACAGCTATATGTACGTGTATGTTCCATATCGTTCTCAGAGTAGCAGCGAATTGTTTCCATAAGCAGCATTAATCGGTTGGCTTTGCAAAGAGATGAAGTTTATTTCTGCATGAGGGTACCGAAATACATGTTTTTCAATACTTGAGGCACGTGGTAGTGTAGTTAGTTGAGGCACTATAATAAAAGTCGGAAGGTCGCGGGTTCTATTCCCGAGGAGTTTATTGGATTTTTCAATTAACCTACTCCTTTAAACGGCACTAAGCACCTGGGGTCGACTCAGCCTCTTGAGTGCCAGAAATCCTCCTGGAGCTAAAGGGCGGCCGGCGCGTAAGGCTGACAACCTCAACGCCACCTGTGAGCCGATTGTCTAAAAAATGTGGGAGCCTCGACGTCTCGCAAACCTGTGGGCCTCCACGGCTTGTTACAGGGATAGCTTTACCTTTCTTTAGTAAACACTTTTTTTTCCATTACTCTCCCGTGCCCTCAAGGATATGTTGACATGGTTCCCAAATTCGAAATTGCTCCTCCATGCCTATCATGTAGCCCTTCCAATTTAAATTCATCAAAATTACATTCCTTGCTCATTAGCGCCGAAATTACCATTCCAAATTGTGCAACTCGCAATTAATTAGAAACCCAAAATTCCACGGCTCTTGTCTGCAGTATTTCACAAGCATTGCTACCTAACATAACAGATTCTCTTCCTGAGCTCTCAGGCTAACGAGCATTACTTAGGTCCTGAAACTGACGTACAGGCCCATTTGTTTAGTTTCTTCCCCAATTTGTTTTCTCTTTTCCACACTTCAAGAATTTAAATAATTCTCACGGAATCGGAAGGCGGGTAGAAAAATCTAGGCACATCACAAATCTACAGGAGGGTACGGTTCGTCAGTAAAATGAGGTTCGATTCCCGAGAGATGCCATGAGAACCCTCCTCTTCAGATTCACTTTCAGACAAGATTTTATGTTTCTCCCTAGATGAACTGAATACTAGTCTCCATTAATATTAACTGATGCTGTTAACTGTAGATGCTCTATGGAGATCTACGTTCACGCCTCCATACGCCATCAAAGCGCGGTATGTATCGGAAGAACCACATTATTATTACTAAGATCTGAAAATCTATGACGATTGCACATTAACACAAATATCATGTTTCTGGAATTATCCCAAATGATTAGGTTTTATCTGAAGACAAACAGAATCCAGACTCCGAAACATTGTCTTAAAAATAAAATCAGAATGATATTTTAGATAAAAGCAGGACGACGGATAATATTTGTACCAAAATTATTAATATGTAATTTAATTAATGACAGCTCTCATATCAGAATTTGTAGCGTCAGCGAATAGAGAATTGCGAAATATGACGGAAGAAGCGGTTGTTGTGCAATGCGAAATGTTGTCCTGTACGAACGAGCAGTCGGTGTCTCGACCGAGATTCGAACCGGGAAACACTCGAAGCATTATCGCTTAAGTCACTTTTTTTTTAATTCGTTTAGTGGGGGGGGTGGAGTCCGACTGGGTCCATTCGGCACGGCGGCCAATGATTGGCCTATTGTAGCCTGCCCCGGGTGATTGTGATGTTGGAGAATTTGGTGGAATGAAGATTGGCAGGGGAAACCGAAGTACACGGAGAAAACCCGCACCAGCGCCACTTTGTCCACCACAAATCCCACTTGACCAGACACGGGATCGAATCCGGGCCGCCGGGGTGGGAAGCCAGCGATTAACCGCTTGAGCTATGGCGTGGCCTTTAAGCCACCGTACACGGTTTATAACTATCAAGGTAAGGACCCCGTTGGAGGCGAGTTACAATACCTCTACCGTAGCCCTCCGAGCGACTGGAGGCGACGAAAGGGGAACCCGGTGCCTCGGGGTATAACTGGGCCACCCTGTCACTGGAGGATATAAATACAGATTGGGGGTGTGAAAAAAAAAATATTATTGCAAATTCCAAAGAAATGAAAACTGGATGGCAGAATCTTGTAAAGAAGGCTATGGCTCAAAAAGGGCTGTTTTGACAATGATGATGAACTAAATTACATGCGACAGCCGTTATAGCTCAGGAGGCTAGTTGCTGGCTTTCCACAGCGGCGGCCCGGGTTCGAGCCCCTAGCTTGTCATCTGGGACTTGTGGTGGACAAAGTGGCGCTGGAGCAGTTTTTCTCCGAGTGCCTCGGTTTCCTGTGCCAATCTTCATTCCTCCCATTCCTCCACAATCATCATCATCATCTATCACTTGGGGCTGATACAGTAGGCCAGAGGTGGCCGCAGCACCAAGTGGACTCCGTCTCACCCCACTAAGAATAATAATAATGAAAGAATACTCGTACAAGCTGCAGTCTCTGTGGAAGCGTGTGGCTTCAAAATGCCACCATTGCACCCACCGTCAGCAGGAGATATGCAGTGGCCTACACGGAATGACGTCTGTAGATGTGTAAGGGCGGACTGTGGACGGCTTCTAATCCAGGACGCTGAAACCCCGGCAGTGCGGAAGCTGGGCCCGTAGTAATGGGATCAGGAAGTAAGAAGAGATGCGACCGAAGGATGGAAGCCGTACAGACTCCTGCGCGCTAATGCACTCCTCATGGCGCGCTTCCTGGCTGACAAGCACTGCAAGTCGGTCTCACGGAAGCAAGTTTCGAATTTAGGGCCCCTTTTACGTCTGAAATAAAAGAGACCGAAAATCGGTGGGGAAGGGCGCGGAGGGTCGCACACCAAGCCAACGGCCTGGCTTTACAATTTCAGGCATGGATAGTACTGCGTGACTTATAAGACGGGATATGGATTGGATCTATTGATACTTTATACATTCACACAGTTCAGGACTACAGACAATTACAGCTCTATCGCTATTCTACACACTGTACAGTTCACCATCACACATGCACTTGGGTTCTCAATCTTCACTAGTCGTATCCTGGCAACGGATTTATCACAGTCTTACTGTAACTTCAAATCACACATGAGATCTTCTTGTCACAGTCTAATTCCTTTCTTTCCTTATTCTACAACTGCTAATTCCGAAGACTCGACTCAATTCAATTCCTCTGCACCCAAGATCAAATCCTTCAGCCTGGCGTCTTGAAACTCGACTCTCCACTTCTCGACTACTGTTCTGTACTTGGTCGCGTATTCTGACTGTGTCATTTTATAACCCCTTGGCACGGCCCACACAGAAATCACAGCCTCTGTTGTTAAGGAGGCGTGTTTATTGGTCTCTTACCTAGAAATGGACGTCCTTCTAGTTCACGCGTACTCTTCCTGGGGTTGTGCTTATCGAGTCGTTGCCTAGCAATGGGTATACAAATTACAATATAGTGGGCGTGAGCAGCGCTCAAGAACCTGGTGTTCAGGGAAAATCTATTAATTTTCTTCTAATGCACTTCATAACTACAGTTGAATTGTTGGAAACAATGGCTGGAGACGCTGGCACAGACAATTTGAAGCTCATAGTCTTCACGATTACGTCATGCGTGGTCTGTCCTCTACTCTTGAAGAGTATTTTGGTTCCTCCATCTTAGCTGTTGTCGTCCTATATTTCTTTTTCTTTATTGTGTTTTCACATGTAGGGATTCGTGATTTACAGATGGGTTTTGGACTGGAAGATTAGATTTATTGACACCTTATGTACAGAACTTCGGGACTACAGGCAACTACAGAGCTATTGCTTGTCTATACACTTTACAGCTCACCGTCATACAAGCACTAGGGTTCTCAGTCACTAGTTGTGTCCTGACAACGGATTTATAACAATATCATTGTCGTTTCAAATCACATATGAAGTCTTCGTTTCACCGCCTAATTCCTGTCTTGTCACTTCTTCTCTATCACCTTGAACTACCTTCTCCAGAACTTTCCTTCAACTGAACTCAAGTCAAAGTCAAAGTCACATTGCGACTGACGGTCAGTCAGTCTGTCGGTCTTTGTGTCGAGCCCCGACTGGGGCTCATGATCAGATATTTTTTCTTCTTTTTTCTTTATATGAAAGTTACTGTCCTGTCCATTTGGGGCGCCCTCTCACCCGAGAGGTCGGATCTGTTATTTGTCAGTCATAGTCTGTGTTAGTAAGTTCATGGTCAGTATTCACATATATTTACAAATTTAATATTAATTCCTATTTCTATGTACAATATATACAAGGCCTCTGTGAATCGAGGCTCAGTACAGCAGATTTTGCCCTATTTCTAGTGGTATTCGCTACCACAGTAGTTTAGTCACTTGAACGGTCCCTTCGAACTTCCCGTTATATAGCCTCGGGGCGGACCCCAAGGAAAACACCGTCTCCTGTTGTCCTGCATTGTTTACGCGCATTGGCTCCCGCGGGAATATATTTACCGAGCCGTTGCCTGGCAATGGGTCTATACGTGACATTATGATTATTTTTGAAATGTATAAGTTGGTGAGACTGTTTAGTGCCTCCAGAGCAAGGGGTTATATCTGCTGCATATAAACAGACGGGGCTGCATGAGAATCTGGAATTCGAGAACCGCCTCAGAATTTGCTTGCAGTCCTGATGCAGCAGTCCAGCAACTGGGAAATGCACAGGTGCTTTTGCTTTGTTCTTGCGAAGAATATAATACATAGACTGTAACAATACATGACACCTGAAATGTTAATTATAAATAATGCTATAAGATTCAGTTCCTATCTCACAACCATCAAACTGCATCTCCAGCACAGAGACCAAATGGTTATGTAATATGTGCTTCTTGTGAGAAACATAACCATGTTAGGTGGGTCCCTTGTCACCGCGGCATGGCGAGTCCACAGGTTGCGGAGCTGCCTACATTCAAGCAAATGTTACAGTGACAACGCAAGTATCGTTGCTTAGCAACGGCGAGTAAACAGCCGTTGCTAGGCAAAGCGAGTAAAGGGCTGTTGCTAGGCAAAGCATAAAACAATACGGACAGTGACTTTTTTTAAAGGTCCAGCTCCACGTAATACAGGCTATGACTGACAAATGACAGACCCGAACTCTCGTCAGAGGGGGCGCCCCCAAATGGGCAGGACAGTAACTTTCATACAAGAAGAAACATCTGGTCATGAGCCCCAGACAGACAGACTGACCGACCCGTCAGTCGCAACGTGACTTTGACTTGGAAGTTTACAGTTCTGTAGTTCTACAGTTCTACAGTTCTACGGTTCTACGGTTCTACAGTTCTAGTTCAGTGTTGCGTTTCAATACAACGTTCAAGGTGTTATAGAGTTCACTATTGTTATTATTATTCTTCAATTCATCAGACTCAAGTTCGTTTGTGTATACCGTGCAACTGTAATGAATATTACAGAACACTTCAACAAGTGGTTGTCTTTTCATATAACGACATCAAACAGAGGAAACGCCCCCCAGGTATGGAAGGAAGCTGGGAATTTATTGAATAAGCAGTCGCGGACAGCCGATAAAGAGTGGTCCTCCGGCTAGGGGGTTGGGCGTGGGGCTAACAAATCCTAACCCTAAAAATAAACTTGTTACGAATATTCTCAAGAAGCCTCGGACCTGGACGGATTCCTTGGATAAACGGCCTAAGATAAATAAAATGGATATGAAATTCGGTACCTGGTACGTCAGAAGTACGCATAGGGCAGGTACACTCAGGGCAGTGGCGGAAGAAATCTCAAAATGTAGGTTAGTTTTACCGGGAGTACAGGAGGTCAGATGGGATGGAGGTGGCATTGCACCAGCAAGCGAATACAAATTATTTTATGAAAATGGGAATGGAAATCATGAATTAGGTACAGCTTTTTTCGTACATAAGAGAATCGTATCAGCAGTTAAGAGGGTAGAGTTCGTTAGAGATAGGGTATCACATATACGTAATACTAAAAGGTCGCTGGGGTGATATCATCGTTATGAATGTTCACGCCCCAACAGAAGATAAAATTGATGACATAAAAGAATAGATTCTATGAAGAACTAGAACATGTATTTGATAATTTCCCGAAGTACCATATGAAAATTTTGTTAGGAGATTTCAATGCCAAAGTAGGGAGGGAAGACATTTTCAAACCAACGATTGGGAATGAGAGTTTGCATGAAATTAGTAATGATAATGGAGTTAGAGTAGTAAACTTTGCCACATCAAAAAGTCTTACTGTCAAAAGTACAAAGTTCGAACATCTTAACATCCATAAACTTACTTGGACATCTCCTGATGGGAAGACACAATCAAATCAACGATATTTTGATAGATAGGAGGCGGCACTCAAGTATACTTGATGTCCGATCATTCAGGGCAGCAGATTGTGATACTGACCACTACCGGGTGGTGGCAAAGGTTAGGGAAAGACTGGCAGTGAGCAAACAAAAAACACATAGAGTTCATATGGAGAGGTTCAATCTCAAGAAATCAAATGAGGTAGAGGGTTAAGAGCAGTATTGTGGTGATATCTCAAATAGGTTAACGGCTTTGGAAAACTTGGACACTGAGGTGGGTGTTAATAAAGCTTGGGAAACTATTAGAGAGAATATCAAAATTTCTGCCAAGGAGAGTCTAGGTTATTATGAACCGAAGAAGCATACCCGGTAGGAGCAAGATTATCCTATTTTTCACAGCGTCCATACCGGCACTGGGGCCATCTCGGCCTCCTATCCAATGGGTACCTGGGACTCTTCCCCTGGGGGTAAAGCTGTCGGGGCCTGAAGCTCACAACTCACTTCCGATCTAGTGCCGAGTTCAAGAATTTGGAGCTATATCTCCACGCCCCAATATCTTCATGGCATAGTGCTTAATTAAGAGAGTGTATACATTCGTGAGTGATACAGCGAAGTGTGCTTGCCGATGAATGGGTTAGCTGTCACCACGCGACAACCACTGTTACGGAGCACCTGTCTTCAGCCAACTTCACTTAGAGCGTAGTCATGTGTTACTTACTGGGTTTCATCAATTTTTACGACGAGTCTGCCTTTGCTCTACGGAAACCATCCTTCGGTCTTTGCACGAGCGCTAGGCTACTGGACAATGTGCTGGATCGATTTCAAGCAAATTGCATGGTAACAAGTAGAAAAAGTGGCATTGAAACAAAATATGTGGTTCGACCATCTGGCTGCAAGCAGTGGATGTCATAGCACAGGAAATAAAGCAAAAACGATGTTTTGCATTTTGCTATTCAATCGTTTATTTAACAAAGTTGCATTAGTTTAGCAAGTTTGTTTTATCGGCGATAAACTGTTAATAAGAATATGCGCAAAGAAAATACTGAGTTCCGGCAATATATGGAGAAAGCTACAGATATGACAGAATATCCCAACCGAATTTCGAACCAAGTGCCCTATGAATGAGAGTCCAGACGGCTTACCAGAGTAGATAGTTCTGTTTTATTTTAATTTAACGTTGCTATTTCAGATGAAAATTACAAAAGCTAGTAAAGGCCTAAGGACGCAGGAGACCACGAACAGACATACCAACAAATCTCTTGGCTGAGATTCGAACCCAGGGTTTACAAAATTCTAATCATAAGCGTTAACACTCTACTGCATCAATCGGTAGTGTTTTGTGTTTTGGTCCATTTAAACAACATTGTATCTCTTGTAAAATTTACAGAAAATCATTAAGAGAGCATATGAAGAGTGAATTAGTACAAATGGCGGAAGCTGGGTCGTGGGATATTCATGTTATTACTGTAAAAAATATAGTCTGTCAAAATACCGGGATTCAAACCGGGCACAACCAGACTGAGAAACTGGGGAGTTAACCGATAAAAGCAGAGGCTCTGTTACCGTATTCGAGGTTGAAATTCTTAGCAAATGTATACATGGTCACGATCCTTGTTGCTCCGCCCCCCTCGGGCACAAACACTCTCTCTCTCTCTCTGTCCAAGGAACCATTTTCTGAAACAGGTCATCGGTAACAAACGCGCAAAGCAAAACTTATGAAAAGCTGAAAAATGAGCATTCATATTAGGTATCTCATTACCGTTACTAGTATTTAGTGTACAATATACTTGAAGAAAGCCGTCTTCTGGGATTTGGCACCGTGTATATGTGGTGTTAACCACACGGTGCCAAATCCCAGAAGACTGCTTTCTTCATAGTCACCGCCGTGAAAGCCTCAAATCTTACAATATACTTATTTCTTTATTAATATTACCTTATTTAATTGTAGTTTTAATTGAATTTTTTGTAGCTGCAATTGTATTTTCATTGTATTAATTGCGTGTAGTCTGTCCTTTATTGTTTATGCAGCTTTGCGTGCTGTGTTTTGTTTGAGTGTGATCTGTTATTTTGTGTGATGTGTGTTGTTGTAGTACCACTGTCACCGGTTGAAAGCCCATTTGAAATTTCAATAAATAATAATAATAATAATAATAATAATAATAATAATAATAATAATAATAATAATAACTAATTTCGAAACTCTGCAACTAACTAATGGCCGGATCAGACATTATATACGAACGAATGAATGTATGCACAAGGGGTGGGCCTTCTTGACCCTTGCACCGCGACCACAGTGATCTGTTGTGCCTTGGTTTCTCATGAAGCTCCTTATTTATTTTTGTTGGTTATTTAACGAAGTTGTCAGTATCAAGACTATATACAGGATGATTAATGAAGGTGCAACAGGCACTGGAATGAGAAGCTGCAAGGAAAACCGACGTACTCGGAGGAAAAACATCGCAGTGCAGTTTGTCCACCACAATCACAATTGACCTCACCTGGAATCGGACCCGAGTCACCGGTTTGGGAACCGTATCTCGATTGTGTCATCTTGCGTGGAATCAATGGCAATACGTTTTCAATTACAAAATATGTTTGTCTCACCGGTTTTAACAAGATGGGTGACATTTCAATACACATATAGAAACTTCGGGCCCTCAGACGCTTGAATGCCTGAGTAAACTTGTGAAATCCCGGAAATTTACGAGCATTTAGTATGTATACGTATAGAATTAAAAGACAAAAATTCGGTAATATTGGCCTAGATTAATGATATATGCAAAAGCCATTTTTTGAGCACAGTGATTACAATTCTAGGTAAAAAAGCTAAATAATTCTGTTAAAGATCGGAAATGTAATAATGCGCTACCTGATAAGGGCTACCCCTCTCCTCAAAGAAGCGGGAGGGAAAGCAATCAACTCGGAAAACGGATCTGCCACACTGCTATTTCTTCCTCAAGGAATCTCACATTAATTCACCCGGAAATGAACAGGATGCTTCCCGATGGGAACCCTACGCGTAACTACTTCAATAACAGCAATATTATACGAGTATAACTAACTCAACGGAGCTGAGCCCATCTTGAGAAGCCGCTAGTTGCGCAGCTACTCAAGAATTTCCCAACATTTTATTGGACCCGAATGTTCATTTCCGTATTCACAAGAGTCCCCCACTGGCCCCTATCCTAAGCCAGATCAGTCCAGTCAATACCATCCCAGCCTCTCTCTCTCTCTCTCTCTAAGATATATTTTAATATTATCCACCCACCTATATCTAGTTCTTCTTAGTGGCCTCTTTCCTCCTGACATTTACACGAAAATTCTATATGCATTCCTCTTAGCCCTAATGCGTGTTACATTCCCTACCCATCCCATCCTCCTTGACTTGATCATTCTAATTATACCTGGAGAAGAGTACAAGTTATGAAGCTCCTCATTATGCAGTTTTCTCCAAATTCCTGTCGCTTCATCTCTCTTCGGTCCAAATGTTCTTAACACTGTCTCGAAGAACACACTCAGTATATGTTCCTTCCTTAATGTCAAAGAGCAAGTTTCACACCCATACAGAACCACAGGCAAAATTATGATTCTGTATATTCTAATATTTACGTATTTAGATTGCAGACGTGAAAACAAAAGCTTCTGGGCTGAATGGTAGCCAGCATTACCCGAATTCAGTGTCCTCTTAATTTCCTCCTGAATCAGGTTTTGATTTGTTTCTATCGTTGCCAAATATCTGAACTTTGCCACATTTTCAAGGGCTCTATTACCTATCTTTTTATCATGAATTTTCCCTGGATTCTGGTTACGAAAATATTGTATAACGGAATGAATGGTATCAGAAAGCTGTACAGAGACATGCTTCCCTAGCCCAAACACATGCCCGTGTAGTTCTTTTGATTCCCACAAGAAACATCATTAAATTAAACACCTGGCCTTCGCGATGCGTTTCCTATGGGGTACGAACTAAATTTACTACTACTATTATTCCAGCGAAATTCATGAACCTGTTCGACATATAAGCAGAGATGATCAGTAGAGTTATCACGCTTTCTGATGTGTTGCTTTCCTAGTGAAATGAAACGTCAAGTTCATCAGAATTCAGCGGCGTTTCAAAGGCTTATCGTCCTTACGTAACAATACATCGGCTGGAATAGTTGCTGCATTACGTGCAGACTCGTAGCTGAGAATGATTCACGCGTGAATCAGACAAACCACGCCACCGATATCTCGACAGCTGTGCGTCACATGACAGCCCACTGATGATTTCCTAGACCAGGGAAATGTTGGGAATATCGTAGGTTGCTCGGGGCCGTCGAGGTGCTCCTACTTAACTCTTTGAAGCAGGGTGTGGGGGGGGGACTCGAGGTCTTGTGTTACCTGAAAGGGGGGCATTTTGTTTAAAAGGCTGAGAACCAATATCCTAGGCTCTCCGGCCCCTAGGTTAGATCATTCAGAGCATTTACGTGTTCCGTATTATTCTCGCAAAATGAACAGCGATTATTTCCCTAAACAAAATTAACAGTTTAACCTTTCTGATTGAGACATGTCGTGTTTTATGTGATGTAGGAACTTGGTATTTAAATACTATTGGCATGTATTGCATTCTTCAAAGACGAGCAGACAGCCTGGGAACCTTCAGAAGTGAAACATTTGTAACAGTTTCCTAAAAAAAATGAGTGGTGCCTCACTGCACCCTTGAATCCCCCCTCTATTTTAGTGGCTTCAAGGCACTAACATTAACAAAATCTCCCATTCGTTTTTGTGCATTCATCACATTCAGTACTCGAAGTGTAAGCATAATCGTGACGTCATGTTTCTTCATGTAAGGTAGATGTGGCGCTCTTGCAGCGTTGGTAGCGAGTTGTACAGGCTGTAACGCCATATGGGAGTCTACAGACTTTTCAGAGGATGGAACTGCCTCCATCTTCAGGGTGAACAATTATGCCAAATAAGAAACGAGCAAGAAGCAGACTTCAGGCAGATTTCTGTCGGACTTCACGGTGTTACATCCAAAAATGTTTTGTGTTCACTGCATTTGAGGTTCTCACTGAATTGACTATAAAGGTATAATTTTTTGATGTGAAAACTTACAGTTTGCAGTTTGCTTCACCCTGGTTTAGGCGTTGCTTGTTCTTACAACCTGAAGATGGAAGAGACATAGTCCTCTGAAACGTCGATTGACTCTCAACGATCTACATGGCGTTACGTCCGAGAAAACAGAGCTCTTCGTTTTGTTGTTTTACTGAAGACGTCAGAACCTCAGAGAAATGACAGGTGTGATAATGTTACGCTGACGCAAGGAACAGTGAATTTGAGAGGAACTGGAGGGAAGCGCCTGGATCAACCTACGCCATAGAAAATTCTGTGATTGTGAAAAAATGTAGAACAAAGCTAGCGCTCTCCGTAGTCACAGCTGCAGGAACAGAAATCCATTGTATCCAGTAAAAGGCAAAGTTGTCCCTGTGCTTACTCACTTAAGCACTACGCCATGAAGGCGTATGGAGGAGTGAATGTATAGATCCAAGTTTTCTTGACCTGGGCACTAGCTGGAGGTTAGTGGTCAGCTTCACGCCCCGACAGCTTTACCCCAGGGGAAAAGCCCTCAGTACCCATTGAATAGGACTCTGGGTGAGTCCCAGAGTCGGTCCGGACGACGTAGAGAGGAGATAATCTTGACCATACCGTGACTCGAAATCCGACCCCCTCAGTCGTCGAGGCGGTAGCCAGTCGCTATACCGACTACGCTGTTCCGGCTGCCAAATCATATGGGATGAGTGGGTTTAGAGGAATTGCGAACCCAATTTAAGAAGTAGGAAGCGCAACAAAGAAAATGCAGTCCGGTACCACCGGATCAGCTCCGGCTTCACGTGCCAGTGTTTGCGCTGTTGCGTCGAAGGTCGTACAGGAGGATGCGACGTAGAATCACTTCCGCTCCTGTGTAATGTTCTGTTTCCGCCTGCTCTCTTCCAATTAAGGGTTAGCTTCAGAAAATATTCTTTTAGATATCTTCTTGGGCTGCATTCATGGATCATTGCAACCGGGGAACCGTGTGTTCGTGCCATCAGTGCGCGACCACTGTTTCAAATATTTCCAATGGTAACAGGTCTGCCTTGTGCGTGTTACTTTTACATGAACTCTAGCGCGTTCCAGAACAACCCGACACCTACAGGAATGGTTCGTCCTCAGTTCTTGCAAAGCTGACTTCCTTGCTCTGTAACCAGCCAACCGCATAGTCAGAGCTGGAGCTGAGGAGGGCATCACAGTGTGCTGCACTGCCAAGTGGCGATACTGAAGATGAGTATGGAGCAACTGTGAGAAAGCGTTCTTACTTACCTAAAACGAGACCCGAGACGAGGCGATGAGAAGCCAGTTTCTAATCACGTGACAATGGTACTGACATTCCTGAAGCAGGGTCCAAGTAGACTAATTGTATCGAAGTCCAGATGATGTACAAGTATATCCAGAATTTGTTAGTTTTACTACTTTGTGATGGGCAGGGATAGCTCAGTCATTACAGTGATTAGGTTACGAGCTGGATTACCGGAGAATCGAGGTTGATTCCTTTGAGAAATAGAGATTCTTCCCTTCTCCACAGCGTCCAGACCGGCTCGGACTGCTATCCGATGGGTACACAACATTGTTTTTCCAAAATTCAAGCGGCCGGAGCGTAAAACTCACCATTCGCTTCCATCTAGTGCCGAGTACATGAATCTGTGGAGGTGTATATTCATAATTTGATTTGCTGTTAAACGTTGGGACAATATTACTGTCTCATCTGTGCCCTTGATACGCCAGGGCCCGTCACACTTCCGGGAGGGAGGTGCCAGGAGGAATAACTGTGAATCATCATCTAGTACCAGTCGAGACTCGGGTCCCATTGGGCATGTTCATATCTTCCTGTAGTTCTAACGTCTCACTGAACCCCAGTAACAACTGGAGTAGTTCTCATTTTCTCTGATGCCAGTTCACGAGAAATACGTGTATGACGCGCTACGAGTAACTTTCCTGTGCGGCAAGAATGCCGAAGAACAAAAACATGGATATAAACCAAGTACAGTTTCTCACATTGGTGAATATCAAGAGTACTACCTTCTGGGGTGTGACGTCGTGTAGTCCGGTAGATGTTTACGGACGTTTCGAAAGAACCTACTGCCGTAGGTTCTCACATCGGCCGTTATAAGAGAGTTCTATCTTCTGGGGTGTGACGTCGTGCAGTCCGGTAGATGTTTACGGACGTTTCGAAAGAACGTACTGCTGCCGTAGGTTCTCAATCGGCCGTTATAAGAGAGTTCTATCTTCTGGGATATAGCACCATGTAGTCCGTTGAAACTCAACCGACATTTCGGAAGAACATATCACCTCCATCATCAGGGACGAAGAATAAGCCAGTAAAGAAACCAATGTGAATCATGTAGCAAGCAGAGCGACTGCTCCGAAACGTCGGTTGACTTTTTACAGACTATGTGGTGGTATATCCCAGAAGATAAAACCTTTCAAATTATTCGTTCCCTTTGGGCTTTCCTCCAGGTCTGTAGCTGAAGCAGGTTTTCTACATCGCGCGGCTCGCTTACTCTGAGGTCCTGAAGATGGTGGCAGTATTTATCTCCGAAAAGTCGGTGAACATGGTTTTATATTTTCTACTTCGCAAAACCCTGAAAGTATAAACAGCAGATTTCTTCGAAATTACACGTATTTTACCTACGTGCCAGACACAATAGCGGCACTTCCCCGAAAATAATCACTTTAACTTTCCTGCTCGCTAGGCCTTAATAGAATGACTAACAGGCATGATTAGATTCTTCTAGACGTTAACCCCATCAATAATAACTGCTGAACCTCCATAATTCTGTGTTACAGATTTAGCCATACCACGTGGTGGAACTGTAACAGCTGTAGGCGGACACGTGTCATGACTCGATTACAGCAGCCTCGTTCATGACAGCAGAGTGCTCAGCGTGAAACAGGATAACTTTAACTACTAGAAGCATGCAAATTGAGAAAGCAAAGGATGTAAGGGGGAGGAGTAGTGGCGCTATATTTTAGGGGTTGGGACAGAAAAGTGGTCATGCCTTCAGGGTTCCCAGACAGTGCCCGTTCGCCCTTCTCGTAGAGGCACATTTAAGAAGGGACAAAGCGTTGGGAAGTGAAGAAGATAAAGAGTTAGGAAGTGAACTCTTAATGAACAGAGGAAGCAAGGTGAACTCAGGCTTTGCTGAGCATGACCGGAATTCTGATATTAATGTTTGATGGGCTGCATTAATGTGGCAGTTTCGTTTAACATTGGGAGGGATGCACATGAACCATGCATTGCAACTTCGATGCTGTGTATCTACTCAGCAAGCGCTATGACTGTTCATCTGAACGTAATTTAAAAGTTCACTTTCAACCCCACCGCAGAGACCGAGTCCCCATTATAACAAACACCCCCTTAATGAGTTGTAGCGAAATATTCGCCGTTAATTGTGAGAATCAAATGAAAGAGAAATACAATGCGCGAGCAAAAGTCGGAGATTAAAGAATGTAAAGAAAATTTTGTAATTATCCCCTTGGAAAACTGGTTGCCCCAATCCGGAAAAACATTCCTTGTGTGGCTTTCGTTCATTGAGGATTAATTGTGATTATATAATGAAATGGGGTTCTAATTTTAGCTTCTTTCCTTCGATACGGAAACGAAACAAGCTGATGTGATAACCATAATATCTGCCCCTATCATTGTGTGTGCATCCTTTCAGGTTTTGAAATAACTGACAGAATTTTATGAACCCTGACACGAAATTTATTCCATTTCAAGCAACCCCACAGTTAATGTTTAATTCCTCTAAAGCTTGTAACGAAGATATTTACCCACGAGCTTCTTACATGGAAGAGACACTGACGCTAACTAATAAATGTACCGGATGATTCTAAATTATTGTCGGCATTTCCTTGATCTATAATTTTCAAACCAGAAAAAAAAGAAAATTAAAACTGCTAAGAGAATATGAAAGCGAAACTCAAAATATTTTGTTTGGCATCTCTGTACTTGCCACATTGATGTGTGTGGAAAAATATGACGTTATACCTCAAAAAGGCGGCCGTTCAAGAGAAAGTAATGTGAGTACGTGTACTTCGGTTTTTCGAAAAAAAGTCCGATATCAAAAAGCAGCCTTGTTACAGAACAGATCCATCTTCAAACAAAGTTACCCGACTTTGGTTAAAGCAATTTCCGGACTCTAGTAGTGTTCTGCACCGAAAAGGATCAGGAAGATGTTGATCGAATCCAGGAAGTTTGGACATCTTACACGTCAAGAAAGGCATTCATGTTTAAGTTGTTTAGTGTTCTGTAGAACTGATTCCAAAAACAGTAAAACTTTTTGGGTTGCATTTTCATATTCCCTCAGCAGTTTCGTTTGCTTTCTTCCGGTTTGATAATGACAGGGCATGAAAACCCCGACAATAATATGGAATCACTCTGTATATATTTAGATACAGGTCAGATTGTTGTTAAGTAATGACCGATGGCATCGAGACATGCAAGGAGACAGATCATACACACATCTACATGAGTACAGTGGCTACGATACGGGGTTAGGTTCCCGACTGTTCTATGCAGCGTGTGTGCTGACCCAGGCTCCGGTCCAGTGCACAACTGCAGTGTTCCCCGGATTAGAGCGGACAAGACGTGAACCTAACCACCCACCACTATCCTGTACCGAGGTTAAGAACGTGTTGTGCTAAGCTTCGACTCCTTTTCATGTCCTGATGCTTAATTAAGAACTGCACAACCTGTACCTTTACAATTACCTATATACCTGCAGTTTCTGTTGGAAGTACTGTTTGTATGATTTCACTGTTTGCATCCTGTTGTGTATCCTGATTGGTGGGATTTGGCCATCAACACAACAAAAAAACCAATCCAACAGCTCACATTGGTTTTATTTGATAGTTCTTACAGGTTTCGATCCGCATTTTGGACCATCTTCAGTCTCATGAAATATGTCTCCTGTTTTTGAACTGTACTCACTCTCTCAATCTCTCACTCACTCACTCACTCACTCACTCTCTCACTCACTCACTCACTCACTCACTCACTCACTCACTCACTCACTCACTCACTCACTCACTCACTCACTCACTCACGGAGCTGAACTCTTCCTGAGAAGCCGCCAGTTGTGCAGTCACTCAAGAACTTCCCAGTATTTTATGGAACGCGAAGGTTCATCACCGTGTTCACAAAAGCCCTCCACTGGTCCGTATCCTGAACCAGATCAATCCAGTTCATATCAACCCATCCTGTTTCTCTAAGATCTATTTTAATATTGTCCACTCAACTACGTTTTGGACTTCTTAGTGGTTTTTTCCTTCTGGCTTTCACGCCACTATCTTACATGCTTTTCTTTTTAGCCCCATTCGTGCTACATGCCCTTTCCACCTCATCCTCCTTGACTTGATCATTCTAATTATACTTGGAGAAGAGTATAAGTTATGAAGCTCCTCATTATGTAGTTTTCTCCAACCTCCTATCACTTCATTTCTCTTCAGCCCAAATATTCTCTTCAACGTCCTGTTCTCAAACACCCCCAGTCTATGTTCCGCCCTTAATGTCAGAGACCAAGTTTCACACCTATACAGAACCACAGATAAAATTATACTTGTGTATATTCTAATTTTTCTGTTTTAGATAGCAGATGAGAAGACAAAAGTTCTGGACTGAATGGTAGCAAGCATTACCCGAGTTATCTCTTAATTTCCTTCTGAATCAGGGTTTGATTTATGATAGTCGTTCGCAAACATCTGAGCTGTGCGACATTTTCAAAGCATCCATTAGGTATCTTAATGTTATGATTTTGCCCTGCATTTTGGTGACGAGACAGCAACATATGGTGGATCCATATTAGTGCTCCTCATCACAATCATGTAACACATGCAACCTTCACGAAGTTGCAACAATGCGGGACATAAATAAAAAAAAATTACATTCAACGACAAGAGAACTGTATGTAATTTCAAATTATATTTCATATTTTGAAGATTTAGAACTAGAAAAATTCTTGCAAATTCGTGGAGGTCGTATTTACTCTATGATTGTGATGAGTAGCACTAATATGGATCCATATTAGCACAGTTCAGTAACAGGAGCCGTATTTGATGAGACTGCCTGAAGATGGTTCCATATGCGGACCGAAACATGTAGCAACTATCAAATATAACAATTGTGAGCCGTTCGATTTGTTTATTGCTATTGCTGTGTTGAGGCCAAATATCACCAATATGGCTATGGACCTGAAATATAGATCCGTATAAAGTTGTGTGAGTTAGATACTCTTTGCAGATCGACTAATCGAACTGGGACCATCTCGAATGGGAATCAGAATTTCTTCTATCGCAGCTGTAGAGCCCTGATGTTGGCCGTTAGATCATTCTTGTAGTGAGAAGCGTGAGTCGCTTGTTTTTGTTGTGGCTCGTGCCACAGGAAAACATCGGTCAGGAGCAGATACAACAGCACGAGAGAGCCTATAGGCTTGTTACTGTACTTCTACTGTCTTGTGTGTAAAATCTAGCTTGACGTTTGCCCTCCAAAGGGCACGTAGTTACTATCAATGTCTGACAGATGGCACTAATCTCCAAATGGCCTCGGCGTATCATTTTATAACCCATGCACATAGTTTCATAAGTTTAGTAACAAGAAATGCCGGTATGCATAAGCTGGGTTGGGGTGGAGAAAGGAGGGGAGGTACCGAGTCGACAGACAGGCGTAAGCAGGAAACGCTCTCGAGTCTTATTCGGAAAGTCCTCGGTTAGAATCTCGGCCAGAACGCCGGTTACACTGACTAAGATTTTCCGTACTTTTCCTCAGATCCTCCTGGGCTGTTTCCTTCCTGAATCATGTCCAATTAATCAATCCTGCTGTTCCAACCTTAAGATACTTATTTAGGACCTGAGGAATATTCATTAGGCTGAATGTCCATGAATTCACTTGCTGATTCACGTTAAGAATCAGAATGAGAAATATTCCGCAGGAGGAGAAGGAGCGCCGCTCTTAGAGCGTTCCCAGGGCTCGCCCGCTCATCTTTCTGATGACTGAAAGCGAAGACGTTAGGATGGCTCGAGACAGATGCCGATGTCATGAATTGAACTGCGTAATTTGGAAAGGAAAAAGAGCAAATATATCAGTTTTCTTGGACAAAAGAGGACGCGGATCTCAGTCAAAACGTTACAGTGACGTAATTCCTAGCACGGCTGAAGCTTTGTGCCGTTATTCTCATTAAACGCCAAGCAGTGAGGGTTACTTATCTAAGCTCTTGAAACGTAAAGGAGAGAGAGGAAAGTAAGGGAGACAGGAATGACGGTAGGACCTTCGTATAAGAGGAATGGGAAAGGAATACGAGACAAAGGAAGGAAGAGGATAAAGAAGTTCTCACGTGTATGCATGGCTATAGTCGAGGTTTAAGTTCGTAACTGTATTTATTGAGCAATTATAGATCGTAATTACAAGTAACTATAGCGTTAGCGCTGATTCAAATACTCTATAATTTACTACAACACCCACTGTGTGTTCTCAAGCTTACTGTGTCTCACCGGTTGTCTGGTAACGGCTTCCAACGCCGTAGCTTCCTCAGTTTCCGTGTTCACGTTTCTACTAGCCGGCATCTGTCCGACAACTGACCTTCAGGCTGGCGGCCATCTCATACCAACCTTCTATTCTTCTTAATGACTCCGTCTGACTAAATTCTAGACTTGTCCTGCTTATAACATCTCGGCATGGACCGCGTAGAAAACCCCTACTCGTTATTGTAGTTCATTTGTTGCCGTGGGAACATGATTGTCTGCGAAGCCGTTACTCAGTAACGGCTGTCATATATTTGCTTATTCCGCGGTCGGTGCCTAGTAACGGGTCTATATGCCACTGTATGAACGTATGCAGAGATTTCTATTTAGTTCAAGGGGTACTGCGCTGTCATAAGTTAAATAAGTAAGGGAATGGACGCTGAATATAAAATTATGTTCAATTTCTTTGTTCTAAAGTTTTTGTGCTCAGATAAATATATAGTAATTATTCAGGATGTTTATAAGGATTAAGATATATTTTATCTATCAAAAGTCATCAGTAGTTTCAACAAGATCTGTACTAAAACCCAGCGTTGGGCACTGTCCACGTAACGACCTCACAACCTACGCCCATAGGATCTAGCATCATGTTATTTCTTAATTTCTCCTCGGCCCTCTATCAAGCCGTGTTCCAAGAATTTGCCTTAAACGGAGCCCTGACGTATGCACGGAATTGTTCCTTCAGCCTAGTTTTCTTTTTCATTGTACTCAGCTCAGATATTAATTGATTGTAACGCCGTGTGGTAGCGCAGCGGTACCGGATGCTGGCTGGGTGTAAAGCGGTCAGACGGCTTAGCAGGTGTGTGTATAGGGGCAGCAACCCGCCCAGAGAAGCAACTTAATTATGAACTTCATTTAATTACCTCAACAGAGTGCGAGGAACGCGCAGACTTGTTGACGAATGTAAGAGCGGAATGCACTGCCTGGAAAAGTGAAGCGCGTCTGTCATTATTACAAACACCACCTGCTTTAGCACCCAAAAAATCATCATTTTGCCCGCACAGCGTATTTCTGTATTCGCAATATTCTCACAATAAATAGCAATTAGTTACCTGATCACTATTAACCGGTTGGTCTTTGTGATGAAACTTCTTTGCGGACGCCCCGAAACGTGGAGGAAGCAACAGTTACAATATTTGAATGAACTGGATAGTGCTGACGTTCTAGATACAAGTTGTGGGCGTCTAGCCCTAAAACAGGTGGATGCACAAGACAAGATCTAGAAACAGATGGTAAGATCTGGGGTTTTCACTGAGGTGACTATCAAGGATATTGGCTTCTAGGCCAATCACGTCTGACTTTATAATTAATATTGCGACCAACAGTTTCTTAGTGACAGAAGTTCGATAACGGTGATAACTACCAACCCGAGGCCGGTTGCGTACAGCGGGCGCCATGATGCAAACCACAACACGTAAAACGTAGTAAATAGCAAATCAGAAGCGACAAAAATAATTACAACTGCTCTTGTGGCAGTTGTTTATACTTTTGTGCTGTTTACTTATGCTATTGTTGTCCTTGCCTTGACGCCTTGTAATCCGGTTTAATTCCACCGATGTGTAAGAGACACATAGTGTCTCCATTTCCTCACATAGAGGAAAAGTGGCTAGACACCAAACTTCTACTTGCCTCCCACTCTTTGCTGGTTTATTGCTTCGCTTACTCTTCCACCATGAGGATGGAGGCATTATCAACCTCCCAGAAGAAAGTGAAATTCAATTCCAAATTATTGTCGGGGTTTCCATGGCCTATAATTTTCAAATTGGAAATAATAAAATAAAACTGCTTATGGAATATGATCGTGTAAACCAAAAGTTTCATCTGGGAACGCTGTACTTGCCGCATTCATGTCTGGAGAAGAATATGACGTCAGACCTCAAAATGACGACTGTTTCAGAGAAAGCATCATGTGTAATTTTATTTTTCGAAAGAAAGTCCAACAGTAATTTAGAATCTCCTTGTACTATCCAGTCATATATCATCAGGGGTGCAAGTCATTAATTTCCTCATATCTAGGTGATTAGTCCGCTTTATGAAATGGGAGGTCATTTAGTGTGAAATTCATATAAGCATGTAAGATTTGAGGTTTTCAGGGCGGTGACTATGAAGAGAGCGTGTTCACGTTTGGTGAACTTCAGATGGCTGGATAAGACTGTATCCCTGCATTCTTGCAGAAGAAATCAGGAAAATCACGCTAAATTTCAGTAAGAGTATTTGGTTCCACAAAACGCCACATCGTACTGAGCAGCCCTCATACACAAATCTTCGCTCTACACCGTAATAAGCCTCCGCACACAACCAAGAAACCACGGAATGCCCGAAATACGAAGTACCGTATTTATGCATGTATAGGCCGCACATTTTTTGCCAAAAATTCAAGAGGAAAACTGGGGTGCGGCTTATATTCGAAATATTCGAAATCACACTTCATTTTAGAAAAATATATTCATAATTAGTAATACAGGGTGTTCTACTCCTGAAATAATATTCCAAGAAAATTATTTTTTCTATAATTTCTGTCTGAAAATTGTGCTGCGGCCTATACAGGCACGCGGCCTATACATGCGTAAATACGGTACCTACTGAAGAAAATAAAAATAACACGTTTTTAACAAAGTCCAACAATGACTGGAACTAGTTTCAACCAAGCGTTAGTAGAGTGAACTAGAACAATTACAAAGTACAAGAATTTCGGAACAGTATTTTCCTATTTATAAGTTTATAAATTCGAAATATTGTGTAGAAATATCATTTGTAAACAAGGGATTGTGGAAGGACCAAATCACCTACTTTCCTTTAGTAACACATGGGCTGTATAGAAAAGGGCACGTCCGACAATTCTCCTCTTTCTATGTGCGCATTCTTAACCCCGGAAACGTTTTTACCAAAACGTTACCTAGTAAAGACAAGGTGAGGCCGCGCCATAGCTCAAGCGATTAGTCGCTGGCTTCCCACCCCGGCGGCCCGGGTTCGATCCCGGGTCTCTTAAATTGAGATTTGTGGTGGACAAAGTGGCGCTGGGGCAGGTTTTTTCCGAGTACTTCGGTTTCCCCTGCCAATCTTCATTCCACCAAATTCTCCATCAAAATTATCACCCGGGGCAGGTACAATAGGCCAATCAGTGGCCGCCGTGCCGATGGACCCAGCTGAACTCCACCCCCCACTAAACGAATTAAAAAGAAAATAAGGGGCTGCACGTACAGACACACGGACTGATGGGAGGATTTATGTAACAGGTCGTTGAGATGAGCTCAGGTGCCATGATATGCATACCAAATTTTAATCGTTTCTTGCATCCTATTGTGTGTTTAATCAACAGTAGAGTGAATTTACCGACTACACAACACGTTTTTATTATCACATTATCACTACATGTTTCGACCTTAAGAGGTCATCTTCAGGTGTATGAACATGGCTGTATAACTACACGCGGTCAAATTCGCTTTCAATTCATTCGATCAAGGTCGAAACGCATTTCTATCTGGTGCAGAGGTCAAGAACAGTGCAGCTATACCTCCACTCCCCAATATGTCGTCATGAAGCTGAGCCCTTCTTGAGAAGCCGCCAGTTGTCGAGCTACTCAAGAATTTCCCAGTTTTATGGAACTCAATGGATTATTACTGCATTCAGAAGAGCCCTCCACTGGTTCCTATCCTGAGCCATATCAGTGCAGTCGGTACCACCCCAACCTATCTCTGTATAATCCATTTTAATATTGTTCATCCACCCACGTCTAGGTCTCCATAGTGGTCTCTTTCCTTCTGGCTTTCCCAACAATATCTTAATCTCTTTACTTGCGTCAGTTAAAGTTTGTGTGTTCTTCTTTATAGTATCTACATTATCACCCAGTAGATTCACATCATCGGCATAGACCAACAGCTGATATGTCCCGTTTAATTTCAGTCCCGCCTGGTTTCTCTGGACTTTCCTAATTGCATATTCTAAAGCAAAGTTGAAAAGGAGTGGCGATAAAGCATCTCCTTGTTTTAGACCATTCTGGATAGGAAATTTATCAGACAAATGTTTACATATACGGACTTTACTATACGTTACGTTTAAACACATTTTAATCAATCTAACTAGTTTCATGGATATTCCAAACTCTATTAGAATATTGTACAATACTTCCCTCCTAACTGAATCATAGGCTTTCTTGAAGTCTATGAATAGCTGATGTACTGTCTCAAGGTACTCCCATTTTTCTCCAATATCTGACGAATGCAAAAGATCTGATCTGTAGTTGATCTGTTACGTCGTAACCCACACTGATGATCCCCAATAATTTCATCTGTATATGGACTTAACCTTGAGAGAAAAATATTGGATAAAATTGTGTATGAAGTTGATAGCAGTGATATCCCTCGATAATTACTGCAGTCCAGTGAACTTCATACGTGCATTACTATTTTCAGACGATGCGTTACATCGCACTGTGAAGCTGACAAGCCCGCAAAGCTAGAGTGCTGTGTGGGCGGTGTAAGACGCATGATCCTACAGGGCTATGTTGTGTGCATAAAGGCGGAACAGATCATCATCACAAAAAGTGGTCCCTGTTTCCGGGAAACTCATCACGGCTCTCTTCTACTTAGAGTTTCCTTGATCGCGTTCACGGCCTTGGTTGAAAATGTCCAGACGCCCTCTCTTTTCTTTCCTCAACGTGCGGATTGCTCTCAAGAGGACATTCTGCGAGTCCAGGGTTCCAAAATCGGCCATCCTAACTGAGGCTTCTCGTGGTCTCCCCGATCGGTTTGCTTACCGGCAACTCTCCAGACCTGTACTCGACAGGTACTCTGTTCGAATACCGGCCAAGGTACCAGAGATACTAATGATCTGCTTGTACATGTACTGCCGAGAACATGTGCTTACCAGCACTGCGAATATTACGTGAAGCTAGAAGAAGCTATCCCTGTAACATGCCGTCGAGGCTCCCACATTTTCTGTACAATCGGCTCACAGATGGCGGTAAGTTTGTCAGCCTTACGCGGCGGCCGCGCTTTACCCCAGGAAGATTCTTTGTACTCCTTTCTTTTAGCGGCTGAGTCAACCCCCAGAGCTATAGTGCGGCTGGAAGGATTACGTCAACTGAAAAATCCAGTGATTTCATCGCGAATCGAACCCGCGGCCTTCCGGCAGGTGGAATAGCGCCTCAACTAACTATGCTACAGTATTCCCGGAAATTACGTATGTGCATTAAACTGTACATAGTCACACCTTTACATTTAAATGTTTTCTATGAAGTTTTAGAAGCAAATCCATTTACAACAAAATATTTTGCACTCACTTCTTTCATCGACTGTAAGACATTTGCGTTTGCGGTCTGGGACGGGAATCTCATTAATACTCTTGAAATGGCAAACAATTCAGCGTGAATTGGTTCAGTATACGTAACCCTTCTTCTGCGAGCGGTGTATTTCGTGACGCCCCTTGGCCTGCCACTGGTCTCATCTCCATTTAGGTGCTTCCGCCCGGCTGGAGTCGCTAAGGGCTTCTCAACAATTAAGGATTTTATGAGGTGGGGTTGTCAACCCTACGCCAATCCCTCCAAACTGGAGGACCGGGGTAACTCGTTTTGTCTAGATCGCCACCTTTGACCCGTCTGGCGTGGGAGATCCTATTAGTAGCTACATTACCGCCGTCGTAGCTCTCACGTTAGTAATCCAGTTGAAGGTAAAGCTACCCTGCGACAGACCTTGGAGACCTATAGGGTTATGAGACGTCGAAGCTCTGAGATTTTCTAGAAGATAGGCTTATAGATGGAGGTGTGGTTGGTAGCCTTACGCGCTGGCCGCCTTTTACGCCCAGGAAGATTCCTCTTACTCATTTCTGTTACAGGCTAAGTCGACCCCAGGACCATGGTGCAACTGGAAGGATTAGGCTAATAGAAATATCGAAGCCGCGACCTTCGTCCTGTAGCATAGTGTCTCAACCAACTACGTTACCCTTCGCCCTATGAGTAATCTAGTTATTTATATTAAACTTCGAAGGAAGTGGATGTTTTGTCATTCCAAGATTAATACGAGTGTAACGCGAAGAGTTCTTGTGTTACAGTGGTTCATTAATATTTCTGAGCATGTACATTTTCTCCATCTTGCAACATTCCGAACAGCGGTCTCCTAGAAACTGCATCTCCTTCCGTTCTCAGAAGAAAGAGTGGCGAGGCACCTACTCAGACGGGTCAGAATCTGTCACTGGGTCCATTGGGAAGGCTTCGTACACGGACTGGGTATTCTGCTGATAAAACGAAAACAAACCCCGTGGCTCTTAGTCCTCAAGCGAACTATACCGACTGAGCGAGCGATTGCCGCTTATCGGAGAAGTTAGTGCCAACTTTTGCGGATAGAGGGTGACGCGTGGTCAGCGCAACGGATCCCCTAGCCCGTTAATTTTCGGTTTTCTAGACCTGAGCCATTAACTTTCCATTCAAGTAGCTCCTCACACATCCTCACAAAGCCATCGGTGAGCCGATTGTCTAGAAAATGTGGGAACCTCAACATCTCACAACCCTCTGGGCCTTCACGGACTGTTACAGGGATACTTTTATTTCGCTTTCTTCTTTTTTGTACTCTCTAGACAGACTTAGGATTGAGACGCAATCGTTAGAGCAGCCTAAGCAAAAGAAATTTGGAACACGGAATAGAAGCCATCTCTACAGGGCAATTTCATTGACAAAACCTGCAAGACAGCAAAATATAAGTTACATCTGGTGGAAGTACAGAAGGTCCGATGGGAGAGTGATGGGTTTGTAAAGTGTGGAAACCCGTAATATTGTGATAATTAATTGTAGCCGTTATTTGAAGATTGTTAAATAAACCAATTAACCATCTCTACGGCGTCTTCTGTAACGAAAAACGTTACACTGGTGTCAGAAGTGGGATTAGAACTTACACACGTGATCAACGAGATTCGAACTCAATACACGACAACTGGTGTCAGAAGTGGGATTAGAACTTACACACGTATATACCATCGTATATATATATATGTGTGTGTGTGTGTGTGTGTCGATCACAGTTGCCTCGCGGTCTAAAGCATGAACCATCTTCGCCCGCTCGAACACTGAGGTCGTGGGTTCGAATCTCATTCGAGGCGTGGATGTCTGTGTGCGTTTATTCTGTGTCTGTGTTGATCTATATGTAGGTAGAGACCTTGCGACAAGCTGATCCCCCGTCCAAGGAGCCCTACCGTCTGTGTATAGATTAAGGAACTGGAAAAGTGGCCAAGGTTTCGTGTACTCTTGAAATAATGTGGCCACTTAAAGAATGTAGATTCTGCTAGTGACAGGATGTCATGTATAATACTATGAAGTCACTGGTGTCATATCGCTGTTTTGAATGTTCATGCCACAAAGAGGGATGTGAAGGGACGCTTCTCAGAGGAACCAGAATTCCGAGTGCCAGGTGAATATGCTGAAGCAGTTAGACAAGTCAATTTAAAGCGAACGGATGAGAGCGAGAGTTTGTAATGATAATGGAGTTAGAGCAGTAAATTCTTCCATATCCAAAAATTGAATTGGCAAGAGTACAAGCTCCAAAATCGCAACATCCACACAATTTATGTATACTTTGAGAGGAGACGGCATTCAAGTGCGCTTGACATCCGAGGATTCAGGAGAGCTGTCGGGTGATGGCAATAGTAGGGAGAGACTGGCCGTTAGTAAATAAGCAAAAGAGAAATCTGATATGGAGAACTTCAATCTCAAGAAAATAAACGAAGTATAAGGTAAAGAACAGTATCAAATTAAAGTGTGAAACAGGCTAACAGCTTTGGAGACGTAAAGGTTAATGTACAAGAGCTGGGG
>NW_019739949.1:1183247-1256948 GCF_002891405.2 Cryptotermes secundus
TGCCAAATCCCAGAAGACTGCTTTCTTCATAGTCACCGCCGTGAAAGCCTCAAATCTTACACAGCATAAGTTATTGTTTGAAGAAGTGTGTTGAAAACTACAAATTAGATTAAAGGAAATAGGTCAAATTGCTATGGTTATAAAATCCAAGACAAATAAATGAAGAAAATCTGAACAATACAAGATTTGAAGCTAGCGAATATTCCTGGGGGGGGGGGATTGTGAATTCCTGAAAGACGAGATTGAAGTTGAAGGAGTCTGTTATTGTACCAATTCACGAGAAGGGCGATAAAACTGGCTGTTGTAATTATCGAGGCATGACAATATTATCAACTCCATACAAATTTCTATTCAATATCCTTCCTGAAAGGTTAAGGCCACAAATAGACAAAATTCTTGGGAATCATCAGTGTGGGTTTCGAAGTAACAGATCAACTACTGATCAGATTTCTTGCATTAGTCAGATACTGCGTGAAGAAGCAAGGGGAATGCAAGGAGACAATGCGTCAGCTATTTATAGACTTCAAGAAAGTATATAGCGAAATTCGTATAAGTAAACATTTGTCTGATACTTTTCGTAATCAACAATATCTAGAGCAAGGAGATGCTTGATCTCCATTACTTTTAAACTTTAGAATACTCCATTAGGAAGGTCCAATGACACTAGGTGAGACTGAAATTAAATGGGACCTTTATCTGCTGGTCTATGGTGATGACGTAAATCGGTCGGGAGCTAACACAGTGTGTCGTGTAGATCCATTGCCAGGCAACGGATCAATAAACATCTTCACGCGGAGACAGATTTTTGGTAAACAACATTTTGCTAGGTAAATAGGTTCCAACGAATGCGCAATAATAAAGGATATCCGTTGCTAAGTCCCACAAAAACAAAACCGAAGCTGTCAAACAGAAATAAATATCTGGTCATAAGCCCCAGGTAGGGCTCGACACCAAGACTGATCTATTGACTGGCTGACCATTAGTCGCAATATGACTTTGACTTGAACTGAGAGTTCATGTTCGCAATATTGGACAAGGCGAAGCTCGACATAGAAAGTATAAGAGGCTTAAACTTGGCGGCGGTCAAGCATACGACTGTTCAAGTGGCTAGACTGCCGTTGTAGCGGAAGCTACTAGAAATAGGGCATAATCTCTTGTACTGAGCCTGGACTGACAGAAGCCCTGTATATATTGTGACAATGTTGACCCCTACCTCCCCAGCTGCACGTAGCGGTAACAAAGCGCTCGCGTAATAGGCGAGTAATCACCCGCATCCTGGTAGCTATGCAACGCGCAACGCGCGGTGACGTCACAAGCGGAGCCGAAGTGAGCCGAGCGGAGCCGACGTTAGCCGAGTCCTCGCAACCTTGAAGCTATGCAAAGCGAATCAACAGCGGTGACGTCACCAAGGAGCAACAGCGTCCTAGGCTATACGCCACGTCACACTAGCAACAGCGCACGGATATATAAGGAACGGCACAGCAGCTAGGAGTCAGTTGTAACATAGCAGTCGGCGACGTTAGTTGAAACATAGCAGCCTGCGAGTGTGCGATAACTAAGAAGTCAGCGAGCGGAAGACTTATTGTGTGCTTTCAAGACATAGTGAGTGCTGTAGTACAGTTATACTCGGAGTGTGTATTTCAGGGAGACTTGTATAGCTCCCGCGTTATTAGTACGTGAAGACAAGTGAAGATTGTGTTAAGAGATTTTGTTGTAGGGTTTGTAAAGTGTGGAAACCCGTAATATTGTGATAATTAATTGTAGCCGTTATTTGTAGATTGTTAAATAAACCAATTAACCATCTCTACGGCGTCTTCAGTAACGAAACACGTTACAATATTTTATGTACATTTATTAACATATTTAACATATAAAATGTAAATATCCTTTACATCATAAAAAATGACTTACTACTGCAGACAATGACTCTGAGAAAAGACAGACCCGTCCTCTCGTCAGATAGGGCGCCCCATAAAACAAGACCGAAATTGTCTAACAGTAATAATTATCTGGTCATAAGCCCCATATTGGGCTCGACACCAAGACTGACTGACTGACCGTCAGTCGCAATGTAATTTTGATTTTGATTTTGACTGAGAGTTCATTTGGAAGTGAGAATATTTCCGGTGGAGTGTCTAGTCAGAAGAAGATTAAAGCTGCCAAACTATGACTTGTCAAGACTTGAGTCAGGAGAGAGAGAGAGAGAGGGAGAGAGAGAGAGTCTTATATATAAACGTAACGAGTCGGCAGTAGAAGGAATTAGACTGTGCCAAGAAGACTTAGCGTGTTAGTTGAAGTTACGGTGAGACTGTGTTAAATCCGTTGCCAGGAAACGGACAGTGAAGACCAGTGAAAGCTGACTGAGAAGATTTATTATGGTGGTATTTGTAGTGTGAGAATCGGCAAGGGTGTTATACTTAATTGTAGTTACGATTTGTGAGTGACCAATAAACCCAGTTACTAACCCGAACCCCGTCTATAGTCAGTAGTACGCGTGACAATAAATACCATTAAGAAAAGAAAAAACTTTAATTGACTCTAGTAAGCAGGTTGGTCTAAAAAAATCTGAGAAAACTGTAAGTTGCCGTCTCGTCCCCAGAATGCAGGGCAAAATCATGACATGAAGATAGCTAACAGATGTTTTGAAAATGTCGCACAGTTAAAATACCTGGAAACGACAGTAACCCATCAGAAATTGACTGAGGAGGAAATTAAGAGGACACTGAATTGGGGCAATGCTTACTGCCATTCGGTTCAGAAACTTTTGTTTTTCTCTCTGCTGTCTGAATCCGTAACGATTAAAATACATAAAACTGTAATTTTGCCTGTGGTTCTGTATGGGTGTAGAACTTTGCCTCTGACATTAAGGGAGGAACATAGAGAACAGGGTACTGAGGAGAATATTTGGGCCCAAGTGGTATGACGTGACAGGAGGTTGGAGAAAAATGCTCTGTGAACACCTTCATAACTTGTACTCTTCGCCAAGTGTGATTAGAATAATCAAGTCAAGGAGGTTGAAATGGGCAGGGCATATAACACGCATGAGGGCGAAGAGGAACGCATATAGAATTTTGGTGTGAAAGCCAGAAGGAAAGAGACCACTAATACGACCCAGATATAGATAGGCGGATAATATTAAAGCGAATCTTAGAGAGAGAGAATGTGGTGGTATTGACTGGATTAATTTGACTCAGGAGAGAGACCAATGGCGGGTTCCTGTGAGCACAGTAATGAACCTTCGGGTTGCATAAAATGTTTGGGAAACTCTTGGGTGTCTGAGCGACTGGAGGCTTCTCGAGAAGGTCTGAGCTCCCTGGACTTAATTTAGCAGAGGTCTTCCTGTGACGATGTTTCATTTTCAGCCACTTGCTTCCGCACCTTTGAACTTGTTTTGTGTTTTATTTTATGAAGACGTGAGCATCTCGACTGCATCACACCGCGTGAGAGGACTGAAGCATAATTTCGAAAAAAGTGGTAAAAATAAAGGTAAAGTTGTCCCTGTGCTTAATTAATTAAACACTACACAATTAAGGTGTATGAGGTCGTGGGTATATACATCCAAATTTTCTTGAACTCGGCACTAAATTGAGGCGAGTGGTCAGCTTCACGCACCGGCCGCTTTACCCTCGGGGAAATAGACCCCGGTACCCGTTCGATAGGAGGGTGGGTAGACCCCAGAGCCGGTCTGGTCGACGTGGAGGAAAGAAAATTCTGAACCTATCGGGACTCGAACTCCGACTCCTCGGTTGTCCCGCCCGTAGCCAGTCGCTATACGGACTGCGCCATCCCGGCTCCTCGGAAAGAAGTTGTCGTGGGCTAATTTAGCTCCTATCCCGTTATTTACGTGGAATGACTGAGGAAAAGCATAAAATCCACAGTGAGGATAGCCAGTGTTAAGAGTGAGATTCAACCCGAGGACCTCACTAGCACGAGTCCAGCATTACCGCTACGCCAATCTGTTCTGTTTTTGCACCTAACTACGTAGAAATGACTCATCACTATGGCAACGGAGGCATGACTTGTCGTTGCCTTACCCAACACACACAGACAAAACAAAGATGCGGCCTATTGTTCGGGAAACAGGTGCATCGGCAATTTTTGTTAAGTCTGTTACGTCAACGCTTCGTGCGGGTTGCAGACATCACTGCCGCTGTCTCGCCGAGAATTGAGGTTTCCAATGTTGCAGCCTGGCAGCTTGGTACCGACGTTTCGAAGGAACGCAGTGCCTTCAGCTTCAAAGCAAAGACATAATGTATTTTGACAGACGGGCGGCAAAACATTTCGGAAGAACGTAGTGCCTACATCTTCAGTGTCGATTACACCGTGCAGTCCAATTGATGGTAACCAACATTTCGGAGGAAAATTCTGCTTCCATCCTCTGGGCGAAGACACCGTTAATTTTGGTAGTTGATTCCAAACTTTCGGGGAAATATACTGCCTCCATCTATAGAGACTATACTCTTTGGAATAAACGTAACGTGGGATATTCGCATAGGGGGGGGGGAGTCCAGCTGGGTCCACTCGGCACGGCGGCCACTGAATGGCCTATTGTACCTGCCCCCGGGCGATTATGATGTTGGAGAACTTGGTGCAATAAAGATTGGCGGGGGAAACCGAAGTACTCGGAGAAAACCCGCCCAAGCGCCAATTCGTCCACCACAAATCCCACTTGACCAGACACGGGCTCGAAAGCTGGCCGCCGAGGTGGGAAGCCAGCGACTAACCGCCTGAGCTATGGCGTGGCCTTATCGCGGGATATAATATTTTCATGTTGGTACAAATATTTCGAAGGTACATTCTGTTTCCATCTTCAGGGCGAAAGCAATGCTTAACCTGGTAGTTGGCATGAACGTATCGGAGGAACATACTGCTTAAATTTTCAGGGTGAAGATATGTGTGGCCTGGCAGTTGGACAAACCTTTCGAAGAAACAACGGATACAATCTGAAGGTATGAAGATTAATTCACTCTCGTTCACCAGCGGCTCCACAGCTCTCTTTTAGGCCCTGGCCTCTTCATCCGTTTCGTAATCATTTTTACACAGAGGGTAGGACTCTTTGGATGATTGATCAGCCCTTCGCAAAGCCGCTACATATGCACAGGACAACACAAACACAGAATAAACGCACACACAGACATCCATGTCTTGAGTGAGATTCGAACCCACAATCCCAGCGTCCGAGCGAGCGAAGACAGTTCATGCCATTGTGATCGGCCAACGGTGTGAAGATACAGGCAGTATTTTGCTCAAAAACTGCCAGAGTACACGGTGTCATAGCCTAGAAAAAAACAGTACTAACCGTTCTTCTTAGTCGCCCAGCTAAACGGAAGGAAGTTTTGCAGTGACTGAACAGAAGCACGGCTTTGCGAAAGCCAATTGATATGCGGGGCATTCTGGTCCGAAATGATTGGCTTGACGTTCTGGCCGCGTCTGGATTGTGTCTCTGAATTGTTCGTCTGTGTTGCCGCACAGGGTCAACATGCTGACAGAATTACAAGTTAACAACAGTTCGAGATATCTCATTCATCGAATAAGTGACAGGCAGGGGCCTCTTATGCAACGCACTGAATATTTTGGTTCTGACTCACCGGATAGAAGAGTCAGAGGCTGAAGCAAACAATTCAACTCCATCTACCGGAGTTCTAACCTCATATCTCCTCTATACGTATATTTGTGGCTCGGCTATTAGGCACAGGGTCACTCTTGCTTTTATCAAACCTTATTTAAACAAACAGAAGTCCCTGTTCTTCATTCGGGATATGGTGGATTTCTTGTATAGCAGGCGAAAAATGCAAATTATGAAGCTCCTCATTATGCAGTTTTCTGCAAATTCCTGTCACTTCTTCCCACTTTGGTCCAAATATTCTCCTCAAATTTATTTAGCAGATACCTGCATGTGGACCGCCTCTGTGGTCTAGTGGTTCCTGGCTACAAATCCAGAAGTCCCGGATTCGATTCTCGGCGCTACCACATTTTCTGAGAAGTAGTGGGTCTGAAACGGGGTCCACTCAGCCTCGTGAGGATAACTGAGGAGCTACTTAATGGAAAAGTAGGAAACCGAGATTAACGGCCGTGGGGAAACATTGCGCGACACCCTCTATCCGCAAAAGTTGGCACTATCTTCGCCGACAAGCGGCGGTCGCTCGGTAGGTACAGTTCGCTTGTGGACTAAGGGCCACGGAGCTTAAATACTTGCACATTTCCTTAACGGCCGTAGTTACCGTGTATATTGGTAAGAGCAGGAAGTAAATTAAATATATTGGTTATCCTCTGTTTTGTTCACGATAGGAAAGAGGAAACTAAAATGTTATATTTACTTTACACGTAGTGCTCCAATTTAAGAGACATTCTTAAAGAGTCTGTGCACTTGTTCTAAGTGTTTCGAAAGTTACATCACGCAACAGCGTTAAGCACTGAGGTAACGTGAAACTAAATTGGACGTATCACATAACACGAGTAATTCCAGTTCAGAAGATGGTTCCAGACGGCTAGTGTTTAGAAGTATGAAGTTGTTCCTGTATGAACAGCAACCCACAAAACAGATCAGGGTGATGACCACATATAAAACCTGGTCTTAGTTCCTCAGAATGCAGTAAGTAGGAGCAGTTCGCTCTAGCACTGGCCGATCGCTCCTGTAGCCAGAACTATAACCAGCTGCTATTTTCAGAATCAAGTTCCTGGCTCACTCCGTATCCATTGCACAGACGAAAGCGGTCAATGCAGACCAGAGAAGTAACGTCTGTTTATTGTGGGAATCATAACACATACTCAAACTCTGCGGTATAATTTTACAGCGCTGCCTAGCAAATCAGGGCATATAAAATGGGTGGTAGGATAATTGGTGAATACTCAATCAAAAACTATTTTTAAGTATTCATCATAGATGGTTCTATTATTGAGCCCTTTTCTCTTCGGGGCGACCGGTAACGCCAGACATACTGAACCGAGTTGGCCTTTCTCTCGATCTGAATATTGTATTTTTCGACGATCGCAGATCTTCCCAGCCCTTAGGAAACTCCAATTCACGTCACCGACACAATGAAAGCTGAATTTCAATCCTATCTCCAGTTTAATCCTACTCGCAATCTAATAAATTATATTACTAAAAGCTGTATACATATTACCACGTGCATTCAGAAATTTTGTGACAATTAGACGGGGTTTGGATTGATAATTGGATATACTGACCACTTGTACACACCACTCGGAACTACACGTAATTACAGCGCTACCGCTGATATACACAATTTACAGTTCACCGTTACACATACAATAGGACTCTCAGTCTTCATTAGTCGTATCCTGGCAACGGATTTCAACACGGTATTTATACCACTCTCACTGTGACTGCAGCACACATGCCATTTTCTTTTCACGGGCTAATTCCTTTCCTGCCATCTCTTCTCAGTCATCACGAAGAACTAGAACATATATTTGATAAATTCCCTAAGTACCCTATCAAAATTTTGTTAGGAGATTTCAATGCCAAAGTAGGGAGGGAAGACATTTTCAAACCATCGCGACTTTGAAAAATTGAACACTGAGGTGGATGTTAATAAAACTTGGGAAACTATTAGAGAGAAAATAAAAATGTCTGCCAAAGAGAGTCCAAGTTATTATGAACCGAAGAAGCATAAGCCATGGTTCGATGAAGGATGCTCAGTGTTACTAGACCAAAGAAAGCAGGCGAAATTTCAATGGTTACAGACTCCAAACGAAATAAATGGGGATAATCTGAACAATATAAGACGTGAACCCAGCAGGCATTTCAGGAACAAAAAGAGTGAATATCTGAAAGACAAAATTGATGAGCTTGCAACGAACATTAAGAAGAAGAACATTAGAGGCCTGTACAGAGGAATAAGATGGGTTACCAGCCTAGCAGTAACTTAGTGAATGATGAGAATGGTGATCTGCTTGCAGATTCCCACAACATTTTGAATAGGTGGAGGAACTACTTCTCTCAGCTACTGAATGTACATAGGCTCAGTGCTGTTAGGCAGACAGAAATCCATACGGCTGAGCCATTAGTACCTGATCCTAGACCTTTTGAGGTTGAAAGTGCTATTGCAAAATTGAAACGGTATAAATCGCCAGGTAGTGATCAAATTCCGGCAGAACCTATTCAAGCAGGAGGTGAAATATTACGTTCTAAGATCCACAATCTAATTACTTCTATTTGGCATAAGGAAAAATTGCCTGATCATTAGAAGGAGTCTATTATTGTACCAAATCACAAAAGGGTGATAAAACTGACTGTAGTAATTGTCGGGGTATATCACTGCTATCAACTTTGTACAATTTTTTTTCCAATATTCCTCTATCAAGGTTAAATCATTATAGATGAAATTATTTGTGATCATCAGTGTGGGTTTCGACGTAACAGAACAACTATAGATCAGATCTTTCGCCTTCGTCAGATATTGGAGAAAAAATGGGAGTACGTTGAGACAGTACATCAGCTATTCAGACTTCAAAAAAGCCTATGATTCAGTTAGGAGGGAAGTATTGTACAATATTCTCATAGAGTTTGGGATACCCATGAAACTAGTTAGGTTGATTAAAATGTGTTTAAAAGTAACGCATGGTAAAGTCCGTGTAGGTAAATATTTGTCTGATAAATTTCCTGTCCAGAATGGTCTAAAACAAGGAGATGCTTTATCGCCAATCCTTTTCAACTTTGCTTTAGAATATGCCATTAGGAAGGTCCAGGGAAACCAGGTGGGACTTAAATTAAACGGGGCACATCAGCTGTTGGTCTATGCCGATGATGTGAATCTTTTCTTTCCCTTGGCACTACAGCCACAGTGGGCCTAGGCCTACCTCCACGAACTTCTCCGTTCACTTCGTACGACTCCTTGGGCGGGTGGTCAGATCGTCGCAAGGCCTCTACCTGTACACAAACACAGAAAAACGAACACAAACAAACTAAACATACATACCCTGAGTTGGATTCGAACCCACGATACCGATTTCCAAGCGAGCGAAAACAGTACATGCCTTAGACCGCTCGGCTACCGTGACCGGCTGATGTGAATCTAGTGGGCGATAATATAAATACCATAAAGGAAAACTAATAAAGTTTAACTGACGCAAGTAAAGAGGTTTGTCTGGAAATAAACACAGAGAAAACTAAGTGTAGGTTACTGTCTCATCACCAAAATGCAGGGAAAAGTCATGACATAAAGATAGGAAACCGATGTTTTGAAAATGTGGAACAATTAAGATATTTGGGAACGACGATAACAAATCAAAACCTGATTGAGGAGGAAATTAAGAGGAGACTGAACTCGAGTAATGCTTGCTACCATTCAGTCCAGTACCTTTTGTCTTCTCGTCTGCTGTCCAAAAACATAAAAATTAGAATAAACAAAACTATAATTTTGCCTGTGGTTTAATATGGGTATGAAACTAAAGCACAATAGACCACTGTAGGTCGCGTTGCAAGCACCGAGGAGGCCTACCCCTCATTCATTCATTCATTCATGGGTGTGAAACTTGATCTCTGACATTAAGGAAGAAACATAGACTGAGGGTGTTTGAGAACAGGGTGTTGAGAAGAATATTTAGACCGAAGAGAGATGAAGTGACAGGAGGTTGGAGAAAACTGCATAATGAGGAGCTTCATAACTTGTCCTGTTCTCTAAGTATAATTAGAATGATCAAGTCAAGGAGGATGAGGTGGGCAGGTCATGTAGCACGAATGGGGAAGAAGAGGAATGCATATAGGATATTGGTTGGAAAGCCAGAATGAAGGAGACTACTGGGAAGACCAAGGCGTAGGTGGGTGGACAATGTCAAAATTGATCTTAGAGAGATAGAATGATATAGTATGGATTAAATTGATCTGGCTCAGAATAGGGACCAGTGGAGGGCTCTTGTGAACATGGTAATGAACCTTCGGGTTTTATAAAATGCTGGGAAATTCTTGAGTAGCTGCAGATTTGGCTTCTCCTCAAGAAGGGCTCAGCTCCATAAGTAAGTAACCTCCAATAATACTTTCTGAGTCAAAGGAACTTGTTACGGTCACCTGAGTCAGCGAAGCGAGCCAGAACTTGTAGCACTGCCCCTCGGAAACTCCAGCCTGTTTAACGTCTTACATAAACAACCTATATAGCAGGCTTGCTCTTTCCTAGAAGGACGGAAGTGAGTGGGAAAGGACCATAATTTTAATCTCTGTACAACTTTCATTTTTATCTGAAATTGAACGATATATTGCGCTGCAATCTAAGTCTCTTGTCCTGTGAATTTTTCATCCGTGCTTTTTATAATGAGGCAGATAATGAAAATGCCTATAGTTCTATGATTTGAAGTTTTCGCATCGATGGTTATGAAGCGTTCGATCTTCTGTGATGTAACTCCGTGTAATATATATATATATCGCCTTAATTTTAGGCTTGACGAGGCAGGCAGCAAACAGAATTTCACTTGCTGACTGCTTCATGCTGCCTTCTTTCTAGGCTTACTCTTAAACGCTGAAGATCGCAGCGACATGTTCCTCCTAAACGTCGGTTTGCCTTTTAACGGACTACACGGAATTACTCCGCGTGGCTTAGAGTTGCTTAAGACAGAAGACCGCTATGAGCAGAACACACTGTTGGTTAGCACGGAACGATTGGGCCTGTCTGACAGAAATATTGCATAGCTCAACAGTTCTTAACCACCTCCACTTGTTGCTATATTAACATGCAAAAAGAATTAATTATTTAACCATATGAAGACCCGAATTCGTCTATATAATACAGGAAAACCCAGTTCCTACTGACAGCAAACACAATGCCTCTCCACTTTACAGACTTACAGGTTGATGCTGTTTAGGAAAATTTGATTTTTATTACCAAATTATGCGAAATACTTGCCGATTAAAGTAGCCGCACGGTCTAAGGCATGAGCTGTCTTGCCCGCTCAAACACTTGAATCGTGGGTTGGTACCCCACTTGAGGCATGGATGTCTGTGTGTGTTTATTCTGCACGGTCCATGCCGAAATGTTAAAAGTATGGCAATTAGTGAGAGTTAGCAGTGCAGTGCAGTAAAGTTAAGAGTTGGCTGGTAAGTTAGTGAGTTAGTTAGAGGACTGTTATTGTTCAGTCACTGTGAGCTAATTTGCTGAGGCAAGAGGATATTTCGGAAACCCAGAGTAAGGAGAAGGCACGTAGCTGGAAGCCGTTACCAAGCAGCGACTGGTGAAGACATGGTAGACTGAGAAGACTTAATCCGTGCTGTAGTGACTTGTAGAGTGTTTGAATTAGTGATAGCGCTGTATTTACTTGTAGTTGCGGCTGGTAAGCGATAAATAAATCCAATTACCAATCCAAACGCTGTCTATAGTCACTCCGACACGTGACAATATAATTTTTATTTAAGCACACATAATTCTTGTAAGGTGCTTCATTGTTTTAAAAAGAACAGAAATTTTAAGTAGGCCTATGTGCTGTACATGAGACTGTAGATCGTCAAGTCAGTGCGGATTCGAGGCCTCGTTGTGGTGTTGTGAGTTAAGGCAGGCCATGCCTGAACATGTGCTTCGGAAATGTTGGTATTCACCTATGAGACAACATGGCGTCAACCCGCAAGTCCACAATCTCATATGTTTGTCAGGGTAATTCACTGACATGACTGGAACCCAGTACTTCCTGCGAGGTTTGAGGTTCACAGGACCGTGATTATGAAGTGTACTGTTTCCTAGAAGTCTAGCTGATCGGAGGAACACTCTGCTTCAGATCTATCCTGAAGATGGAGGCATATCCTCTTCTGAGGAGTCAGCAAATCATCTACCAGAATATATGATGCCTCAGAAGAAAACAATCTTCATTTAGTAGTGCGGTGTCAGTGAGCACTGGGACCAGGAATCCAGTTGAATACATTTCGAATGAAGCTCAGCTAACCTGCTGTGAACTGTCATGATATTCACGATTCTGTTATGGATCTAGCCGTGTAGGCACTGAATGCAAGGCTGGGCCGGCATTTCAAAAGAATGGGAGTCACTTATTTTTGCCGTCCGGTAGCAGTAGCAGCAAAACCGAGAGAGTGGGTGTGGACGGAGCACTTCCTGCCGCATGGACCAGCGTGTTCACTCGTGCGATCCCCTGGCGCGAGGTGAGGTATTTGAGCAGGGAAAAACGCTTCAGAGATGTAGCGGCTTTCACTGCAGAGCTGCTGGAGCAAATGTCGGTCGGCCGGCCGGCTGAGACTGACTCTCTTCGCGTCTTGGCTTATGTATCGACAAAGTAACGGAACAGAGATACGGTAAGGCTCTGTTGGAATTGCTACTAGGCTACGGGTTGGACCACTGTGGAATGGGGATTCGAGACTCTTTTCTTTTCTCCAAAGCTTTCAGTGGCCCAGTCAGCCTTCTACACAATTGGCAACCATGGCACCTCCCGTACGAATAAAACAGACTCTCCACCAACGCATGCCCAGGTCAAAAATGAGTGGAATTATACCTCCAGTTTCGCATAGTCATTTATGGCACGGCGTTCAACTAGGCTCAGGGACACCTTTACCTATAGGCTACCTCATTGCGCAAGTGAAGTGGATATTGTGGAGCCGAGGTTCACATGGCGATAATTATGACCCTCTGCGGTCTAAAAGAAGTTTATCAAATTTTCGGAAGAACATGCTGCTTCCAAATTCAGGGTTGGAAAGTAAAACCAGCAAGAAGCAAGGGTAATATCACCCAGAAGATATCAATCGTCAAATATTTGATCAATTGACTGAAGAGCTAACGACATCGAGTACAGACACCCCCCCCCCCAAANCACAGAAATACATTACACCCTTTAAAGCACAGTTATGACAATACGTGCCATCCACTTCAGGTTTAAAGTATTCTGCATTTTACTGACAGAGTGCATTTAAATGTTTTGTATGGTTCTCGGGTATAACAAGGGGGTTTCCTTAAAAAGCACACACCGGCTCGGATTTGCAATGGGGATGCAACGTATTTCCGGTACGGTAGGAACTGAATCATTAGTATTACTTTCTCGCTTTGAGCAAATACTGAGATGGTTTACATGCGCCGGACTGCTACTGTGCGCTTCTCATGCCGCAGTCCAGATTTCAGTTCAGCAAGTGGCGTCTCTTCAAAGGTCACAAATTTGTCTTTTCAAATTATGCGATTCATCCTTAATTCAGAAAATGAAATCTGCCCTCACCGGGCCTTGTTCAAGCCAACGGTACTAACCCAGTGGAACGGCCTTTGAGTTTGGCAAGTGCGCCTGTTCCTGCACTGAGAACGCCCTGCTTCTTGCGGTGCGTGGAAACTCCAACGGCCAGAACCCACGTTCGTACTGTGGTTTTGTGTTTTCCTGCCTGCAGTCTAAAGGTGGAAATTTCTCTATGCTTAATTAGTCAAACACAAAGACATGAAAACGTAATGGGAAGTGGAGGAATAGCTCCACTATTCTTTCCCTAGGCCCTAGACATAAATGAATGGTAAATTCACGCACCGGTTGCTTTACCCTACGGAAATAACCCCCAGTACTCACTGGATGGGAGGCTGAGTGGACCAGAGACGGTCTAGAAGCTGCGGAGAAGAGAAAAGTCCCTTGTACCTGCCTGGAATCGAACCCCGACCTTCCAGCCAGTAGCCTGTCGCTAAACAGACTGCGCTATCCCAGTTCCAAAATTTAAATATTATAACGTGTAAAGCTAGGCAACGGCGTGATAAACACCTCGCTTAAGCGCACTCACAAATAGGACGAATGTTTATAGCTCGTTGTTAGGCAACAGTTAGCGTGCCAATGGACTGACGAGTTAGCTATCACGTGATTCGTTTCCTCTGTGGTCTTCCTGATGCAACAATAGGACTGTGTTTTCCGTGTATGGTCAGTGCGGAGGCTATATAACGACAGTTACAGATCTGTCGTAACGACAGTTACGACAGATTCCACACCCGTGTGGAGGCGCGGTTGAATGCCTCCACCGTTATCCTGCGAGTCGTAGGAGGCGATGAAAAGGGAAGTCTCAAATCTGAGACATTAAAATAGGGTCGCGAGCACCAAGGAACTCGGACCCGAGAAAGACTGCGCTGGAAAGGCCAGCAGCATATACAAAAGACAGACCCGTCATCTCGTTAGAGAGGGCCCCCCGCAGAAACAAGGTCGTAACTGTCAAACAGTAATAAATATCTGGTCATGAGCCCCATATGAGGCTCGAAACCAAGACTTACTGACTGACTGACCATCAGTCGCAATGTGACTTTGACTTTGACTTTGAACAGCTTCCAGTTTTAAGTGCACTTGCGTTCAAGTTAGTTCTCGGTAGTAGACAGCCACGGGAAGTTCAGTTTTGAGTTCAGCAGAGTGCAGTTGAGTTCCAGAGTGACCGAACAAGAAATGACAAGAAGACTTCATAGTGTTCTGAAGTGCTAGTTTCAGTGTTGAGCTCCGTTGCCAGGACACGACTAGTGAAGAAGGAGAATCCTAGTGCGTGTGCAACGGTGAACTGTAAAGTGCGTAGATCAGCGACAGCGCTGTATTGACTGTAGTTAAGAGAACCTGTAACCAAAGTACCAATAAATCCAATCATCCGAACTAGAACCCGTCATTTCGTCGCGCGTACCATCACACACGTGACAATATACTTGGTCGTCGACTTATGACCTATGCGACTTACGACAAAAAATTATTATTATTATTATTATTATTATTATTATTATTATTATTATTATTTAGAGAGGGTGGTTTNCCTTAAAAATTCGACGACCTCCGCCGGGTATTTGAACCCGCGTACCACGAGTCATGATGCGGGAACGTTACCTCTAGACTACGGAGGCCCATAAAATTAAAAATAAAAAACGATAAAAATGTAAAAGTTTTTAAAAATAAATTATAAAGATGATAAAAAGATTAGAAAGGTTGAAAAATACTGTTAATAAATATATGGCCTACATACGACCTGATCGACTTACGACCTGTCAGTCAGAACGGAAGTCGGGAAGTCGACGGCGAAGTGTATATAAAATTACGGTTTTGTTTGGGTGTGAAACTTGGTCTGTCGTTGTAATAGAAGAACAACGCCGTGTCGTAACTCAGGCGGTTAGTCGCAGGCTTCCCACCGCGGCACCCCGGGTTCAAGACCAGGACAGGTCATGTGGGATTTGTGGTGGACGTAGTGGCACTGAGCAGGTTTTCTTCGAGTACTTCGGTTTCCGCTGCCAATTTTCATTCCACCGACTGCTCTATTGTCCAGGACTGGTATAATAGACCAGTTAGTGGCCGACGTACAAAGTGGACTCAGTCCCACCTCACCTCAAGAAATAAATAAAGAAGGAAGAAACCTTCAGTACTGCTTCCCGAGGTGAATATTTGGATCTAAGAAGAAGGAAATAGCAGAAAGACGAAGAAAATATCATAGGAGCTACAGACTTTGTAGTGTTCACATAATCAAATCACAGATAAGAGAGGCAGAGTATGTAAAATGCCTCAGAGAATTAAGGAATACGCACAACAGTTTGGTCACAAAATCTGAAGGAAAGAGGCCACACAAGATAAGACGTAAATTATGCAATATTACAACGAATCTCAAATAGATGAGGCGGTTGTTGTGGACTGGATTCATCTATCTCCAGACAGGGACCAGTGGCGGATTCTTGCGAACACAGCAATGAAACTTCAGGTTTCGTAAAAGGCGGAGAGTTTGTTGACTGGTTGAGCAAACATTTGCTTCTCAAGAAGAACTCTGTTCGAAGGAGATATCCAGTTATTGCACGCTGCAGGGTGTGAGGTTTAATTCTTCCTTTAACACGACCACAACGACCGGCACAATATGTCTTGTGAATGAAGCAGTGAAACAAACGCCTGTTGAATTACGTGTAATACTCTGTTGTTTGTTACGTTGCTGTAATATGTGCGGGCAAACGAATCTCTCGAGATTTCATTAACCCTTAGGCGCAACAAAAAGCCCCATTTATGGCAATCATTAAAGAGTCTGTACTAAAATTCTGTCATTTTTGTTGGCCATGATATGTATGTATTGGCCGTCTTCTAGTGCACACAGACTCACTTGTCACTTCACTACATGTTTTGGCATCACTGTGCCATCCTCAGGTGTGTTATTTACGTTAAGCTATTGCACTGCTCGCCATCATGTGTCGTTTATAAAATTATTTAAAATGTATATTCTTCATTTACTATAATAAAATTTATATATATTAAAATTTGTTAAGATTTATCATCTTTTGTTGGATTTTAAAGAATAGGGAGAGACTTAAAACATGTTAACTTCCGGAAATAAAAACTGCTTAAACGATGTTTCTGTTAATATATTGTACGTGTATTAGTGAATTCAGATGCGGGTTTGGCTCGTTGAGTCGATTTACTGGATGTTCACCAAGCTGAACTACAACAAATATAACACTTACAATCTTAATGTAACTACAACACTTCGTAACTACGCACAATGGTTACTGTAACTACACCACATAAACTGAAGACTTCTCCTCTGACTTCTGACTTCTTCTAACGTCTTCTTCGGATTTCTGTGTCTGACTTCTGTCTCTTTACGTAATCCTTCAGCCGACAGAATATGCGACGTTCCCAACAGTTAATCTTATCGGGTCACTCCGTCGCTGCGGATATCGGCTTCCAGCAGTTGAAGTTGCACTGCGTGCAGTGAATCATAGCGCTCGAACAGATGCGTAGCAGTGGGCCATATTCCTTTCTTAAGCTTGGGAACGTGTTTACCTGTTCGTTTCCTAGAAACGGCCCAGTCTGCCACAATATCAATCGATTTTACGTTTCTGGTAAAATGGTTTTCAGTGGTAGTCAAGATGGTGAACTAACACAGTACATCTTCGCCCGAGGTACGCTAGCTTACAGTGTACGTTTGTACTTTAAAGAAGGAATAGCACTGAAATTAAGAAATTAAAATTTATGCATGTAATGGAAATGAGTGAGAATGAGGGTTTGAATCTGATCCACAAACTGTCTCAGCACTTGCACATTGATTTAAGAGCCGTGGCTACCCCACATACTGGTAAGAGGGGGAGGGGTGAGTCCCTGTGCTTAAGTTGCAAGCCTTACGCAATGGAAACGCGGGGGGGAGTGGATTTATGTATTCACGTAGTTAGAGGTAAGAGGTCAGCTTTACTCACCGGTTGCTTTGGCCCTGGGGAAAGAGCCCCCAGTACCTACAGAGTAGGAGGCTTGGTAAGCCCAAGAATCGGTCCGGACGAAATGGAAAGGGGCAAAAATCTTGTCCCTACCTGAACACGAACTCAGACCCCTAGGCCGTCCAAAATAATTATCATAGTAGATGGATTGTCCGTTAGTTCCGCGGTGGGCAGCTGGAGACAGAGAGACAAGCTGAATGGTATGCAGCCCCCTAAACCGGAGAGCGGAAAAGGACTGAGAACACTGCCTGTGGTAATGCGTTTTCGTCAGTTAAAAAAAAAATGCATTCAGAACTTCATTTAAGTTATTTAGAAACTCGCGTTGGTTCTATTGAGCGATGACTTGATATCCCTTTGCTCAAAAAATAAATCAGATGACTGAAAACTTTGACGAAGTTCTTTTTCCTAACCCATTTCATAATCAGTTTTTTATTGTGACTAGTGCATTTTTATAAGCAATTCATTAAGTTCTTGGCAAAAATATAGCAAAAGAACACTTCATTGAGAAACGTCAGAGTATTTCTAAGAGGGAGTGTCAGTAAAAAGATCACAAATGGACATAAAACTTAAAAACATGTGATATTCGAACCGGGAAGGAAACATTTATTTCTCGACATATCCTCCACCAACTTTGATACACTTGTCCCATCGCTTAACACTGCGACGAAACCCGCAGCATAGATGTCTTTTGACTGTTGTCTCAGCCACTTCTGCATCTCCGTTTTAATCTCTTCGTCATCAGTGAAATCTTCCACGTTTCTCTTTCAAGTTGTGAACCACTTTACGCGACAAACACTTCCCCCGTAAACAGTAAACATTTCTTTATGGATATCCTTTGCACTGTGTCCTTCTGTCCACAGAAGGAACACACAACGAACACGATATTTTTCGGTAGTAAATTCCTCGAGCACGGTTGCCATTTTGACTAATGAAACCAGCCTCTGAACATGCGCATGCGCGTCTTCTATCTAGACTGTCATGAAGCTGGACTGTGCTGCTACCTAGTGATACATATGGAAATCCTATTACGTCCATTACATTTGTATTACTTCCATCTGCGAACAATCTACCCCAATCTACCGTCTCTCACGCTTATATTCTATTCTGGACACAAGTTTTATTAGTGTCCTTGTGCTTTTAAGCAAATGCTAAGATGGTTCCAAAGACTTAAGTTCCTATTGCACGTTTCCCATGCAACTCTCCTAATTGAAATTCATCAAAATTAATTCCCATGTTTTGGAGGCCTCCACATTACTTCTGCAAATTACGCGGTTCTCAACACCTGCCGCTTCAAAAACTTACGCTCTGACGTGAATTAATGAATTCTTTCATGGACACCAAGGCTGGTGGGACTGCTCCAGTCATGGATAACTCCCACGCAAGAAATTGACTTCACTTCCCTCACCCCCCACACCAGTTTCTCTCCTAAAATCCATTTTCTTTACACTGGACTGCAATAATGATTACAGAAGGATATATGTTTCCTTGACTGACAGGTCTGCTATCTGTGACCAATCTGAGGACGTCCATTGACAAAGTTGTGAGAAAACAGAAACAGGAATGAGATAAGTAAACAATTCGCGCTTACTTACTCACTAGCCCATGGCTCGTAAAAAACGGGTAAAATAATTTATTTCCTTCGCTTATTATATACGCCTGTATCTTTAACTTCTCTCATTTATCCTGTATTCATTTCCCGTCCACTTTGTGTTTTCGTCCTATTATCACTCCTATTTCCCTCCTGCACGTCAAACAAATTTCCCAACTCCCGTTCTTCTGTTTCTCTATCCCTTTATCTCCTTCCGTCCTTTCCCGTCTCTTTTACATACCTGCCATGTCATTTCCCTCCCCGCACTGACTCCTCCCTGAGCGAGACAGCAGTTCACTCTTGTTTACTGTATGGTGTCCCAGGAGGTCATAATATCGGTCATTCAAAGCAGAAAAGTATATATGTACATGTGTCCTATTCCGAACGGTTTCCGAGATAGAGCTGTTTCACTGTACAGTACGCTGTGCAGACGAGCAACATGCCATGGCCTCACACGAGTTGCACCGAGATAGAGCTATTTCACTGTACAGAACACGCTACACTGTACAGATGAGCAACACGCCATGTCCTCACACGAGATGCACTGAGATAGAGCTATTTCACTGTACAGTGCACTGTACACTGTACTGTACAGACGAGCACCACGCCATGTCCTCACACGAGTTGCACCGAGATAGAGCTATTTCACTGTACAGTACACTGTACACTATACAAACGAGCAACACGCCATGTCCTCACACGAATTGCAAAGTGCACTGATGTTGACGGTGGAATTTTCGGAAATATATTACACTGGGTAAACTGTAGCCGATCACAGCGGTCGCGCGGTCTTAGGTTATGCACCGTCTTCGACCTCTCGAACTTTGGGGTCGTGGGTTCGAATCTGTATGCATTTATTTTTATTTGTGTTCTTCTGTATGTAGGTAGCGGCCTTGCGATGGGCTGATTCCCCATTCAGGGAGTCCTACAGACCTTGTATAAGTTAAGAAAATGAAAAAGCGGCCAAGGTCCAAAGGGCTGCAGAGCCAGAGAGAGGAGAGGAGGTAAATTGTACCAACTTTGTCACTTGAACAATAAATACCGGTATTAGAAACAGCAAGTAATATCTCTTTCTTCTCAACAGTTTTGGAACTGTACAGTGAAATCGCTGTATTTCGGGAACCGTTCGAAATAGGACGCGTATGTACATACTCTTTTTTTGCTTAGAATGGCCGATACTATGACCTTCCAGAGTATTGACCTTTCCTCCTTGGACACTGTATATGTTTTGATATTTCAGTGGACTGCAGTGAGTGTGCCATTTCTGCAGATATCCACGTTATCACATGCGCAATGGACACACAGTGAAGGATTCTAATTTAATTTCTTTCCAATTTGTGTCTTCCAGAACAACAGACAGTTTGGGGGCCCGTCCTTCTATCTACCAATGAGTTTCCCGCCTAGATTTCTCTTTTTCTCAGAGCTGCGTTGTTCGTATTTAATTAACTCCATGCAGAGAATTCCATCCTGACAAGGTGATAGAGAGAAATTCCTCGCATTTTATGAAACCTGAATTTTCGTTATTGTGCTTTTCGAACAGTGGTCCTTCTCTGGAACTAATAATCAAAGTCGCATTGCGAGTGACTGTCAGTCAGTCAGTCAGTAAGTCTTGGTGTCGAGCCTCATCTGGAGTTCATTATCAGATATTTATTACTGTTTGACAGTTACGGTCTTGTTTCTGTGGGGCGCCCTCTCTGACGAGAGGACGTATCCGACTTTTATGTATGCTGCTGGTCCTTTCCAGCGCAGTCTTTCTCGGGTCCGAGTTCCATGGGACTCGTGACCATATTTTATGGTCTCAGATTTGAGACTTCCCTTTTCGTAACCTACTACGACTCGCATGGTCACGGTGGAGGTATTCGACCACGCCTCAACACAGGTGCCCACGCTATAGTTCTAAGTTTCATAATTTATCTTCCCATCTGCGCCTAGATCTGTCAAGTTTTCTTCTTTTAAAGGTTTCCGACCAAAATGCTATTAGCAATTGTAATCTCTCCAATGCGTGCAAAATACTCCATTTCTCTCAAAGAGAAGTGTAATCCTCTCAGCTTGGGCGTGGGTGGGGTCTGTCAGCTCCTCGTCTTAAAAAACCCACAATCATACAAAATCTTACGTAAGCTTATAACTTGGCAAACATTCTTTCAATCCTAATCAGTCTACATCGAAACAAACGCACAGAGTAGAACGCACTGAACGTATATACGCCCAGACAAGAAACGCATATGCCACATTGCACGATCATTAACGATACATATCGTGAAAATTGCATACCTAATTATAAGAACTCGTACATCATAGAAACTTGTTTCTGGGCTCCACGACCGTGCTTACTACGTAGAAAGCTTCTACAACAAAGACTTACAAACGACATGCATTCCCAATTTCTACACTGTTGTATTGGAACCTTAGTATTTAAGTTGGCATAAATATTTCTTAACCCATTATAAAATTAATAAATTTTTAAACATTTTTAAAAATGTTATATTTTAGCGTCCTGTTGCACTGATTCACGTTCATGATGTGTATCTGTACCAACCGTCTTACAGTGCATACAATTTCACTTTTCTCCTCACTACATGTTTCGGCACTAATGTGCCATCTTCAGGCGTGGTTTTATTTACGTCAAACCATTACACTGTATGCCACCATGTCTCCTTTATAAAATGATTAAAATGTATATATGTCATGATAATAAAGTTTATATATTAAAACTTTTCAAGATTTATCATCTATATGTCGCACTTAAAATTCGCGAGTTATGTCGATCCTCTCCTATGGGAGTGCTCTTCCTATATTCTTATGTATATTGTGTGCTGTGTTGTGTCCTTCCCTTGTGAATGCGTGCGTTTAAAAGTATTTTAAGATACTCTTATTATTCTTAATATTCCATAATACAGTATATTCATCACATTATAATCTTGATATATGTTACATTCTTTATATTTATCTCTTATCTTTTATCTTATTTTGTATCTTCTGCTGTAATTGTAACACCAACTTGAGACGAAAGCTTTATGTTAGTATATAATACGACACGTTGGCCCGATATTAATCCGTATAGGTAGTTCGATAACTGTACGTATTCCTGTGTATAACTGCCTGATGATGGTCTTTTACGCCCGAGACATGTAGCAGGAATAAAGATAGAATTGTAAAACATTGAAGCTGAGTATATTTGTTGTGTTGAGGGTTAAAATAATTCTATATATGTATATAAACCTAATATTATAGAGCCTATAATGTGTAATTAGAGTGACTATATACTTCGTAGGGAGCAGAGGTAGCAGTGGATTGAGGCACTATGCTACAAGCAGGAAGGTCGCGAGTTCGAGTCCCAATGATGTCATTTCAATTTTTCAATCTTTCCAGCCGCACTATGGCCCTGGGGTCGACTCAGTCTCTAACAGAAATGAGTACCAGGAATCTTCCTGGCGGTTAAAGGGCGGCTGGCACGTAAGGCTGGCAACCTCACCGCCATCTGTGAACCGACTGCCTAGAAAATATGGGAGCCTCGACGTCTCAGAACCCTACGGGCCTTCACGGCCTGTTACAGGAACAGCATTAATACTGTATATTTCGCAAGAGAATCAGGCACATGAAGCATCTTGAAGACAGATGGACGAAGTTGAGAGAGTAGAGAGGGGAACATTTATATCACATCCCCCTTTTTTTAAATTAAGAGCAGTAGAACTCACGAAGCCGTGTTCTGACCACTTCCGTTTCCGACCCGGATCCAGGATCTCCTGACAGACTTTTCGTGATTTTCCCCAGTCTTCCCATGGACAGTATTTCGACCGCCGTTTCCTTTCAGATTCTTTCCAATTCGTTATTCGTCAGTCATCGTACTGTTTGACGCTATATTTATACGTATATTAATTATCAATTCCTATTTCCCCCTCTTGAGCATAGGGCATCCTTGAAAAGCTAATTTTTCACTTCAATTCCTTAATCTTACAGACAGATGGTAGGACTCCCTAGACGGGGATCAGCTTGTTGCAAAACCGCTAGTTACACAGGACAACAAGAACACAATAAAGGTAGACAGACATCCATGTTTAAAGAGGGATTCGAACTGATGACAGCAGTGTTCAACGGGGAGAAGACATTTCATGCTTTACACCGTGCGGGCCTCGTGATTGGCGTTCGACGCTGTAAAGTTTAGCTACTGATTGGACGGCCGCGGTTCGATTAGCGGTAGAAGGAAGAGATAGTGCTTGAATAATTAAGTATAGAGTAAAATTTACCTTCATCTTTACTGACAGCGTTGTGAAATAAACACCTCGCACGTCTGTCCTTGACTGTGGTTTCGCACATTAAGGCACCCTGTTGGTAACAAGATGTTTCAGAAAAACTTCTTCGGGGATCAGATTTTGTTATAAAAGTAAGAGTTAACGTCGTCTTTGTGCTTAATTGACTAAGCACTACGCCATGAAGGTGTATGGGGGATTGGATTTATACCTCCACATCTTCCTCGCCGGGATACTTGTTGGAGGTGACTGGTCAGCTTCAAGTCTGTGCCGCTTTACCGCAGCGGAGAGACCCCCAGATGCCCATTATTGAGGAGGTTCTGTGGGCGACGTGGAGAAGAGAAAAGTATTGCCCATACAGGGACTCGAACTCGGACCCCTCGATCGTCCAGCCCGTATCTGTTCACTATACTGACTGAGCTTTTGGAAATAACATTATATCAACCTCACCAATTTTTTGTCCATTATTATTACTGTGAAGGAGAAAGCTCTAGATCGCATCAAGTGGAGGAACTGTTTTGGAAGAGACTGTGGACCTGTCGTCTTGACAGATTACTGATGAATGAATGAATTATTACTGTTATTATTATTATTATTATTATTATTCTCTACATTTATGTTCACAGATTTATTCGCCATGTTTGTATTTTGTTTTAATTATTTTCTGTACCTTATATATTCGTGCTAACTTTGCAATTGACTTATGGGTTGTTAAGTTTGCACGTAAATAGATAAAAATTCAAATGAATCGTCATCATCTTCCCCTTCTTCTTGTTCTTGTTCTTTTTCTTGTTCTTCTTTCTCTCCTCCTCCTCCTCAGAGATCAGGCACATGGCTACTCTGCCTCAGAAACTCTTCTGACATGCTGAATCGCTGTATGGCTCCTAAGTGAGAGATCAGCCTTCCATAATATAACACAGATAAGGCCTGATAATTGGGTGAAAATGTAGATACCATAAAGTAAAACAGAAACTTTAATTGACGCGAGTAAAGAGGTTGGTCTAGAAGTAAACACTGAGAGAACTAAGTATAGGTTACTGTCTGGTCACCAAAATGCAAGGCAAAATGATGCCATGAAGGTAGGAAACAGATGTTTTGAAAATGTGGCACAATTCAGATATTTGGGAACTCTTATACAAATCAAAACCTGATTCAGGAGGAAATTAAGAGGCGATTGAACTCGGGGAATGCTTGCTACCATTGAATCCAGAACCTTTTGTCTTCTTGTCTGCTGTCCAAAAACACAAAAATTAGAATATACACAACTATAATTTTGCCTGTGGTTCTGTATGGGTGTGAAACTTGGTCTCTGAAAATAAGGGAGGAACATAAACTGAGGGTGTTTGAGAACAGGGTGTTGAGAATATTTGGACCGAAGAGAAATTAAGTGACAGGAGGTTGGAGAAAACTGCACAATGAGGAGCTTCATAACTTGTACTCTTCTCCAAGTATAATTAGAATGATCAAGTCAAGGAGGATGAGATTGGCAGGGAATGTAGCACGAATGGGGGAGAAGAGAAATGCACATGATATTGCTAGGAAAGCCAGAAAGAAAGAGACCAATGGGAAGACCAAGGCGTATGTGGGTGGATAATATTAAAATGGATCTTAGAGATATAGGATGGTATAGAATGGATTGGATGGATCTGGCTCAGGATTAGGACTAGTACAGGGCTCTTGTGAACATGGTAATTAACCTTCGGGTTCCATAAAATTCTGAGAAATTCTTGAGTAGCTGCAGATTTGACTTCTCTTCAAGAAGGGCCCAGCACCATAAGTAAGTAAGGCCGGACACGAATGGGTAGCGAAATCATGCTCATGTAAAGCAGAGATGCCTTATTGACCTTGAGCGGTCGGTTACATTGCCCTCCGTATTTCACCCTTTTGGTCTGGGGTCAGTGGCTCTTCTCGCGTTCTTATGAAAGAAAAGGAAACGGTGCGCGACCTCGCCTCTCACTTTTATGGACCATTCCTGTTAAGTAGCCATGGAAATGAAGATGTCTCCTATTCTCTCCTCTTTTCGTTTTTAAGGCCTGTCGCTATGAGTCAAGCGACCAGGAGGAGGCCCATATATCTCAGCACAATAGAGATCAGTGACAATTTGTTGAGAGCCCTTCTGTGGACAGGAGAGGAAAGATTTTGTGTAAAACTCGTCGTATAACTTGTGTGTTCCTGTGCATGCAGGAACGGCATATCTCTCAATACCGTTATACTTTTTGCTTAATTCTATTAAAATATCTCACGTAGCGAAGAGATAAATTCGTTACTTTGCTTAAGCACTACTCGAAAGGAAATTATGTGGGGCAGCGGAAGTGTAGTTCTGCACAATCGTAACCTCAAAACCCATGAAAGGCACCAATTTATTTCGATATCAACATATTCTTCATTTTGTTCATGCAGCGAGTTTGTGTTTCATATGAGTCTTTAATAAAAGACGTAAAGTTGACCCTGTGCTTAACTTATCATGCACCACGTCATGAAAACGTATGCGGAGTGGGTGTATGGATCCACGCATTCTTGACCTAGGCACTAGTTAGAAGATCGTGTCAGTTTTACGCCTCGGCCGCTTTATTCTCGGGTAAAAATCCCCGGTACCCATTGGATACGAAGCTCAATGGGGTCTAAACTCACCTCGGAAGATGTTGAGAGAAGAAAATCATACACCTACTGGGTCAAGAACTACGACCTCTCTGCCGTCCAGGCCGTAGCCTGTTGCTGTACCGACCGAGGTATCCAGGCTCGTATTCTTAGAACAAACACAGTTGTACCACAAACATCATTAACAGTGGTTTTTGTAATGAAAACGTAGTGCATTTTCTGTGAGGTAGAAACTAAATGTTTAAATATTGTGGCGTATAGACCCGTTGCTAAGCAAAGACCTCGAAACAACCACCGAGACAACAGCCGCTGCTACGCAACAGCGCGGTAAACACGCTTCTACAACAATAGAGTTTCTGTTGGAAAAGTTATTGTGCAACCCTTTGTTAGGCAGCTGAAACAGTAGGAATTCAGCAGCGGGAACGAGAATTCTGTCCTGTGTTGTCCTTGCCGAGGAGAAAAGAACTGGGGCAGCCAGTTCAATTGAGCTCTGCGAGGGATGTTGAGTATATAGATGAATTGGCAGTTGGCAGGCACAGACCTGAGCGCAAGAAGCTGAAGAACTCCACTATTAGAAACCGTTACCACGGAACGGCTAATGAAGATACAGCAGGCTTGAAGAACGGCTTAGTGGGAACCGTGGTGATCTGGGAATTGTGAAGATAGCGACAGCGCTGTAAGTACTGTACTTGTAGTTCCGAGTGGTGTGCATGAATCTCCAGTAAACCCATTCACCAATCCATACCCCTTCTATAGTCACCCCTAGATCATGACAATATTATTCAGACGAAATTCAGAGGCCTAAAATTCATCTAAACAGCACTTAAAATTTCAGTACTTACCTCTCAGAAAATACACTGCGTTTCCATCTCACAGGCCAAAACTCCAACGTTCTTTCAAAATAATACTAGCTGCCTCTTTTGAGAAACACATGAAACATATAAAATATGTTGCTTGGGCATAATGCGCTATCTCTGAACAAAAATGAAACTTCAGTACATGGTTGCTGCTCTATTTGGGAAGTGCCAAGCCATCTCCGTTGGCACAACAAACTTGTGTAAGTGGGCTGGCCTCAGGTTCAATACGTTTATGTAATCTACCTGGTTTCCCCTTCACTGCCACCTAGCCTCCTACCAACTGGGTACTGGGATGCATCCTCTGTGGGTTAAAGAAGGCGTAGCGAGAAGACAGCCAGGTGCCTTCAGGTAAACTCGTAGCAAAGGATGATTCAGTTAAGCAGGTGATAATATTAGCCCTGTCCCTACGTCTCATACATGAATTCACGGCGTCATACTTAGCAGAGGCAACTTAGAATTTGAGAACCTTACATTACGCACTCCCTGAACAGGGGCTGACGGCGAGGGAGGGAGCATACTAGGCATCGGTCCCCCCTCCGATGTTTCAAATTAAAAATCAAAATTGAATAAGAAGGAATTTTATAGAGCATTAATAATACAAAATTCAGCTTCTTGTAATTAAAAAGTTTTAATGACTTAAATGTAAGCCTATAATCAAATTTTCAGGTTAACTCCCCTGTAATGCTGGCTGGGAAGTGAAAAATATTAATACAAGTAGACTCATTGCTAGGGAATGAGTTGACAAACACGTCTCCCTGGAGATGGATTCTTGGAAACCAGCCCGTCGTTGTGTGATAAATTGATGTTTCCTTGGATACCGATGAGGCCGTTTAGATCAGAATGGAGTCAATCCCGTGTGGAGGCGGGGTCGAATACCTCCACCGTGACCCTGCGAGTTGTAGGAGGCGACGAAAAGGGAAGTCTCAAATGTGAGACAGTAAAATATGGTCGAGAGTCCTGAAGAACTCGGACCCGAGAAAGACTGCGCTGGCAAGGACCAGCAGCATATATAAAAGTCAGACCCGTCCTCTCGTCAGAGAAGTCGCCACGCAAAATCAAGACCGTAACTGTCAAACAGTAATAAATATCTGGTCATGAGCCCCAGATGGGGCTCGAAACCAAGACTGACTGATTGATCGTCAGTCGCAATGTGATATTGACACTGACATTGAGAATGAAGTCAATCAGAGCAGAAGAGAGGACCAAAATTGAGCCAGTCAGAATAGGGCGAGACCTAAGCAGTCATTCATGGTGAGTTATTATTAGTCACGACCACAAAACGTGAAAATATTCTGGTGGCGCTATGACTTCATGCTTTAATTTTACTCTGATTAGGCACACTGTACTGCTCATTCTTCCGCTTGACGCTGTTTAGAAACACTGAATTGTTAAATTCATCTTTTTTTAAGTGGATTAGAAACATTTGACGGCCCATTTTTTTACGCGGTTTAGACAGATTAGCCTCATCTTTATGTACATTAGAAACAATGGCGTTCCCAGTCTTCTTGTTCTTAGCTGTGATTAGGCACACCATACTGCTCATCATTCTGCTTTATGCAGATTAGGCACATTGAAGTGCTCCGCCTGACAATTCATTGGGGCAGTCGATATTTCACACGTGCAGAAAGAGCCCATCACAGAACCTACACCGCAAAGGGACATCGCAGGAGACTCAAAATCGTGCATTTCCCAACTTGTCCTTCAGATTAAGAGGATTATTGTATTAAACGAAGAGGAAATTTGTCAACATTTACTGATACCTGGACATGACTTATATTAATACCTTATTATTTCCGAAACAAAAGTTAATCAGACTGATGGGATTTAAGATTTTCTTGAGAACAGTCACAGAGGCTTTCACTGACATGAGGCAAATTGAGGCAGTGAGCAAACACTTGTTACTGATTTCGAATGTCCCTGAGTATCCATTTTATTTTCATTTACATGTAATTTACAAATATATCGAAGTTATTAAACCATTCAAAGAGGAAGGTAAAGATCAGTCAGGTCCGAAGCTCGTCTTGAGCTCTGTCCTGATCCGCTGAGGCACATGAATTATGCCCACAGCCTATTATAGTGTGGCATATTTGCTCTAAACAAGAACTGTGGAGCCAGAGAAACAACCGTTGCTAGCGAACGGCTCTGAAACAGCATCCGTTTCTAGGCAACGGCCTCGAAACAGAAAACGCAACGACGTCCGTTGCTCTGAAGTAGATTATTAACAAACAAGAATACAGGGCCGTTGCTAGGGAACGACTCGGTAAACACGTTTACGTGAATGGATATGCATACAAGAGAGGAATGGTGTTTTCTACGTGGCCCGTGTCGAGATGTTATGAGCAAGTGACAACTGACTATCTACTTAGTCAGTTGATAGTCAGTTGGTGAAGAGAAGATTAGGGGGTTGGTGTGAAATGGCTGCGAGTCAGTTGTAAGGAAAAACAGGCAGTTGGAAGGGAGCAGCCTTTCAGGGTGGACTTGAGCACGGAAGCAGAGGAAAAACCACTGTTAGAAGTCGTTACCAGGCAACTACTAGTGAAGACACTGAGGTCTTGAAAAACTTAGTGTGTGTTCTAATGAAAAGTAATTTGTGGAAATTAGCGATAGCGCTATAATTAAGTATAATTACGAGTTGTGTGTTAAGGCGGCCAATAAAGCAATATCCTATCTTAACCTCGTTAAAGGCCATACATGCGGGTGACAATATTTTAATTTTGATATCCTATCATCTATGCGTAAGCCTCGCAACAATTTTCTTTATTCTGATTTTCTTATTAAAATTCTGAGTGAATTTCTCATTCCTTGAGTGTGTCCCCTATTACAGTAAATTATGTGAAACTCTTATTTATCCAATATTTTCCATTCTATACTGATTATTTTTCTGTCAGAAGCAAATGCTCTCCTCTTCACTGTTATCGAAGAAACATATTGTATGTCTTTTTAAACACTTTTCATGTCATGCACGAGATTTCCCCTTAAACACATAAAGGAGCAATGTAACGTCCTCTCCGAGTCAACTGTAACTAGTTCGCGGAAGCGCCGACGGAGGCAAAATTCGACAACTAGCCATAGGCACGCGCATCTACACATGCGCATTGCTGTGTCTTTCAGAAGCACTACTCCTTTCCGTCAGGGCTTATTTTGCGTGAGAAATGATCAGTGAAAAGATGTGCCCCGTCATCTCAGAACACTTGTAGCTAATTAACTATCAGTCGCTTTGCCGCACACATCCTGTGTGATTGTGAAGCCATAGCTTATTTAAGATTTCGTCACTTGGGTCAGTTTTTTATGGAACCAAAGTGACTTTTATGATGCCCCCATAAGCAGGGTCCTACACTTTATTAAAAGTGTAGGAATAATAAAGGGCTAATCCAAGGAGAAGCACAATAGAGCATTGAAGGTCGCAGTGCGGGGGCCGGTTTTTATGGCCCATCCCTTATATACATACATACATACATACATACATACATACATACACACATCAGTCGCTTTAAAATTATTTGAATGTTACGTTGTCATGAGAATATAAATACACAGAATAAATGGTCTCTAACTAACAGAGATTAAGAAGCTAGGAAATGTGTGCACAGCGTAAAAACCCATGCGAATTCGCACTTTTATTGCCTGTATGTTTTCAATCAGAGAATGCAAAATTCTGAGGCTGTCTTGGAAGTAGCATAAAACAGAGCAGGGATCTCCACTGCCAACGCGATCAAAAACCCTCCAACGGCTCTCGAGTTGTGAGATGACACAGCATAAAGTTACCTTTTGTTTAAACATCTCGAAAACCGCAAGACTTATAGAAGAAACATGAATTGGACCTACAATTGATGTCTAATTCTTTCTGCAAAGTTTATTGTGGGCATTTTGTTTTCTATAAATAAGTATCGATCAACGCTCGAAATGCGCACAGAAACGCATATAGGTCTTCAATGTCAGTTACTGTTGTACGATTTCGTCTAAAATTGAAATGTGTCGACAGACCTTAGTAAAACTATCTAATAAAAATTTTCGTGAGGTTGCTAATAAGGGCAATTCTGCAAATTTTCATTGCCACAGAGCCAAAAATTCAGGAACGAAGTAACTAAGCAACTAATAGCGTATCTGTTGGACCTGAACTAATATCAGCCGTCGGAATGTGAAAGCTGCTGCTGGCCAAAAGAAGTTGCGCGACAACTGGAGACCCACGGAGATGTCCGCTCCTGACGGCTGATGCCTGTGACAAGAGTTCGGACGCAACACTGGAATGTTGGCTCTACATCTCGACGGGCCAGAACAAAAAACTGTAACATCAGGGCAGGACAAACCTTTGCCGGGTGGGACGCTTGTGGCCTTCTTGATAAGTACAATCAGGTAGGAATTAAAGGAGAGTAGAGGATAAGGCTCAGATATGTCTGGAAGCTGTACAGAACATAAAATTTCTTGCCTCTGCCAGGAATTTAACTCCGATTCCCGTAGCCCAGTCACTGTACTAAGAGAGATGTCTCGGCTCGCCCTGGGGTGATTCAGTTCCACTTGCAATCACCAGATTTCGTGGTAGTGCATTCTTCAGATATCTTCACATGTCAAGAATGAGAGAAATTAATAAAGAAAAATAGGAGAAACAAAAGAAGACATAAATAAGAAGAAGAGAAATAGTGGAAAGGAGCAGTGGAATTAACCTTTTAAAGCACAGTGGTAACCATACGTACCACCTGTCTAATAATAAGAATGCTTCAGTATTCCCACACAGCGCACTTGCATTTTTCGTATGATTCTCGAAATAGCGATTTTCTTCTTACACAGAATTTTTCCGGATGGCCCTTGTAATGGTGGCACAATATATTTTCTGTGAGCCAGGAAGAATAGTCGGAAATGTTCTTTAGACAGCTTCAGTCTTCAGAAGGTTATGTAAATACTGAAGGCAATAGAGGAACAAGGGAGCACTTTTCTGGACACTCTTAAGCTCCTTAATTCCTACATTGCCGTTTCATGCACACGTGTTCCTTCCTGCTCTACAGAAAAACACTATATTGAATTGAGTATATGAGATTTCGGATCGAGAGTTCGGTCCGAGATTACTCGACGACGATGCACGGTACTTAACCTCTACACCGTGACTTTCGATTTATAAAACCCTTTAAAGCACAACGGTAACTATGCACACTACGTATATGTACCCGCTGTTTTAGTGTAAAGAAACTCTGCATTTTCCTTACAGACCGCATTTGTGTGTACCATATGAATTCTGCAATAACCAGCTAACATTGCCCAAGGTTAACCGGTTTCTTTATGTAACGCGGACGCAATATATTTTCTCTGACGTAAGAACAGAATTTTTAAATGTTAATTAGGTGAATTTCACTCTTTTTTTTTCACTAAGTGTCTCCCAGTCTACCCCAGACATACGAGCCTAGAACAAGTGCGATCTGTTATCAATACGAGAAGTAACCTGCAGTGATGTAGATGACTGCAAGTGCTGCCAACATTGACGTGTCAGGGCGAACGCATCTCCGGAAGAGAACAAGTGCTGCAGAATTTCTGCTTCGTGTTCAGGAGGTGCATTTTTTCAGAACTAAGTTGGAGACTGGCTATCGCTATTCAGATCATTCGTGGTTTCCCTTAGTCCCGCCAGGTAAATATTGAGGGAGGTCCTTAATCTGACACGATAGGTTGCTTGCATGTGCTTTCCATTTCATTAATATCACAAACATCCTACTGCTCGACATTACGTAACTTAAGAGTTTCAAAAAGTGTTGCCAAGTAAACAAAGAGTGATTCTATTACGAAGATGCAGGCCCGTTCTGGTTTCTGGACTCTGTTCTTTTTTTAATACGCTTAGTGGGGGGATGGGGTCCAACTGGGCCCACTCGGCACGGCGGCCACTGATTGGCCTATTGTAGCCTGTCATGGGTGATTATGATGATGGAGAATTTGGTGCAATGAAAATTGGCATGGGAAACCGAAGTACTCGGAGAAAACCTGCCCCAGCGACACTTTATCCACCACAAATCCCACTTGACCAGAACCGGGATCGAACCCGAGGGGCCGCGGTGGGAAACCATCTTGACCTATGGCGCGGCCTGCGGACTCTGTTACTGCACTGAACTTGAAAGTGCACGAAAAGCATGAAATCAACCCAAAATAGGAAGTTACTATTCACCCCTTCATGATAAATATTGTTACATCAAACAACAAAACAAACTCCGTGATTTTAGCCCGCAAGCGAACTATACGGCGTCTGAATTCCATAATAGTAGAAGAAGAAGAGACGGCCGTTGCTAGGTAATGGCTCGGTAAGTTTCCGAAGCAACAGAAACAGAAAAACTGTTAGAGGTGGTGTTTCTACGCGGTCCGTACCGAGAGTATATAAGGAGGGCAGCTGGACAAGCTCCCATAGTGACCCTGCGATTCGTGGGAGGCGGAGAAAAGAGAAGTCTCAGATCTGAGAGAGTAAAATATGGTCGCAAGTCCCAGTGGACTCGGACCCGAGAAAGACTGCGCTGGCAAAACCAGCAGCATATACAAAAAACAGACCCGTCCCCTCGTCAGAGAGGGCGCCCCACAAAAACAAGGCTGTAACTGTCAAACAGTAATACATATCTGATCATGAGCCCCAGATGGGATTCGACACCAAGATTTACTGACTGACTGACTGATCATCAGTCACAATGTGACTTTGACATTGACTCTGAATTGATTGCGAAACCGTGTGGAGGCGGAATCGAATACCTCCACCGTGACCCGGAGAGTCGTAGGAGGTGACGAAAAGGGAAGTCTCAAATCTGAGACTGTAAAATATCGTCGCAAGTCCAAATGGACTCGGACTCGAGAAAGATCTGCTGGCAAGGACCAGCAGCATGTATAAAAGACAGACCCGTCCCTTCGTCAGAGAGGGCGCGCCCCAAAGCAACAAGAGCGTAACTGTCAAACAGTAATAACTGACTAACCGTTAGTAGCAATGTGACTTTGACTTTGACTTGAAGCTGCAGACATGCAAAGGAGGAGATGCAGAAATGGAAATCACAGAGGACACGGAGGACTACAACACGAAGGATGTTCTCTTGGTCAGTTATTTGGGGCTCCAAATGTGGACGGTTTGCCTCTAGACAATATGTTGATAACAGTAAATGCAGTACGGCAGATTATGACAGAATTAGACGGTGGAGAAAACAGTGGCCATTACAAAAATTTTTTTAAATCTCATGAAGCAAAATGACCACTAGAATTCATAGGCGGAAGCCACTGAAGATAGGCCATAATTTACTGTACTGAGCTGGACTGAGAGAGGCCCTGTATATATTGTTACATTCATGTCATAACGTGTAAAATGTGAATATATTTTACATTGGACATTGTAAAACTCAGACACATCCTCTCGTCAGAGAGGGCGTCCCACATCAACAAACCCTCAACTATGTAAGATTTGAAGCTTTCACGGCGGTGACTATGAAGAAAGCAGTCTTCTGGGATTTGGCACCGTGTATATGTGGTGTTAACACCACATATACGAGTACACAGTGCCAAATCCCAGAAGACTGCTTTCTTCAAACACTCAACTGTCAGACAGAAAAGAAAATCTGGTCTTAACACCTAAGTGGGTGCTTGACACCAAGACAAAGTGGCCGACCGTCGGTCGTAACATAATTTTGATTTGGACTTGAAGCCAGAGGAGTCTACAGGCAGCAGACTTCATTTAGTTCTAGCCAGTGAGAGCCAGTGGTATCCAAACGCGGATAGAAGTCAATGGCCAGGAGTTGTGGTAATGGTCAGCCGCCAGCCAGCGAGGACAGGAGCAGCTGAACACGAAAGCTAAGGTTCTATATTGTCGACAGCCGTTACAAGGCAAAGCATATTGAAGCCAAAGAAAACTTAGTACGTGCCATAGCGAACAGTGAATTGTGTAAATTGGTGAAATGGTTATAATTATTTGTAATTTTGTGTTATGAGTCCAATATATAGAGTTACCAATCAAAACCCTGTGTGTAGTCATTAAATATATGATAATTTTATCAATATATTTCGACACACATTTCGTAATAGCGACCTACACTGAAGACAGAAATATTTAAGTTTGTTCCGTGATGTTCCAATAAATCTCTGTTCTACATGAAGCGCAAACAAACAACGAAACAGAACAATTAAATAACTCGCTCCATGGAGCAGAATTGTCCTTAAGAAGGATTCCACCGTAGCCCTCTGAGTCGTAGGAGGGCCGAAAAGGGAACCCAGTGCCTGGGGGTATAATTGGGCCACAGTGTTTCTGGGGAGTACAAGTATAGTATTCGCCAAAACTTCAGTACTGAAACTCGCGCATCTCGAACGAGCATGTGCGTTTGTCAGCGGGGTATAGCTCCAGCCGCACGTGTTCCCAGTAGTGAAAAGGAGTTGTGTTGTGCGGTTGTTGTTGGAAATGGGTCTCTCGACGGAGGATAAATTATTCATAGTTGAATACGATTTCCGCTCATACGGAAGTGGTCGCCAGGCAACTCGCTCCCTTGGTTTCTAGAGGCCAGATGTTATCGTCCAGAAACCGCTACACAGTACACGTGTGACGATATGGTGTGCCGTCTCAGCACACGGTATATTAGGCCCCTATTTCATTGAGGATGAGGCAGGCAATGCTCTTACCGTAACCCAAGAACGCTACAGGGACATGGTGATCGGACTATTTCTTCAGGATTTGAGAAGGTTCTGTAGTGCAAGGGGCCTTCACATGAATAGACAGTGGTATCAACAGGACGTCTTTTCATTTCAATACTATAGTTTTTGGCGCATACTGTACTTGGACCTGGCCCTTCAAGTTTGGGAAGACTCAAATCTGAGACAGTAAAATGTGGTCATGAATCCCCTGAGAATGACTGCGCTGGCGAAAGTTAGCAGCAATTGTGTACACAATTAACCGACCAGTCCTCTCATCAGAGAGGACGTTACCTACGGACCATAAAAGCAAGAGTTCAGCCTGAAAAAAAATTGCTTTTCGTGAGTCTCATGGAGCTTTTCACGAAGACGAACTGATTGACGGGAAATTGCCAGTCGTGAAGCAACTCTGACTCTTACTGATGTCTTCCTACAGATCTGTTCACTCCAGGTTTCTCCTGCCTATCTTCTTCTGTTAACAGTATTCCACCAAAAGGCTGGCTAACCAGGAAATGTTTCGAACTGCGCAATGGCGAATATTGTTTTTGCAGGACGATGCTTTCTCTGCTAGAGGCGAGATAACCCCAACTCCTGCCGTTATACATCTTAAAACTGCCACAGAAACAAAAACTGAATGTTTTCTTGCATTGGGCTATTAATATGCATTTTCTTTTGACTTAGTAATTAGCTTTGTTTTGTGTCGCTTCTCCACGGTACAACTAAAGATCTTGTCGGCTTTTATTTGTCAGCTTGATGTTGAGATGGCGCGGACACCCCAGTAACCAATGGAGCGAGACAGTCTGACACACACGGCTGTGAGCAGCGAGCCATACTTAACCTACACTTTGCAGCTTAACGTCATACAAGCGATGTTATGAAATTCAGTTCGTGCCTCTCAGGAACCAGACAACAATGACCAGTCTGTCTTGAGAATCACATGAAACATAAATACTGTATATTCTGCATGAAAAATGAAGATTTTTTTACGTGAAAAGCAAGTGAATAGACAAGAGCAGATCACATTCGGGAAATGTTTGCTATAAATCAGTTCAAGATAACGTATCTTCCCGTGTGTTATTTATACAACGTCGGGTTTCAGAACACGAAAATGTAATTTTGATTTATACAGCCCACTTTCATTATTTTGAAAAAGAAAATAGAGGCTTATGACGCTGCCTGAAAGCAGCAATAGTGGAGCCAGAGGAGACGACAGCTGCTAGGCAAGGTCTCGGTAAACATTTTCCGGCAACAAAGAATAAACACACAGCAGCATAAGAAATGTTGGATGAGGTGTTTTCTGTGCGGTCCGTGTCGTATCAAATAAGTAATATGTAGGAGGCGAAAGCAATGCGGATTTCCCACGTGGAGGCTGGTTCGAATGCCTCTACCGTAACCATGCGAGCCGTAGGAGGCAACTAAAAGGGAACCCAGTGCCTGGGGGTATAACTGCGCCACCCTGTTCCTGGGGGATACAAATAAGGAGACGTGGTCATCCATGTTGTCAGGACTGTGCCTGGCGAGAGCCAGCAGCAACTGTAGACGAGAGACCCATCCTCTCGTCAGAGAGGATGTTACGTAAGGACTATGACCGCAAGGGCTCAGTCGAAAAAATGTTGATCGTGAGTCTGGGGGGGGGTTTCCTTTCCAATTCATCATACATATATTATACTAGAATTTGACACTGTACAGTCTAGTTACTGACAGCGCCGTGGAATAACCCACAGAAATCATGATTGATGCACAGCAACCCATATGAAGACCTGCGCTACTGAACTGGCGTCTCTTCATGACAGCTTTGAAGTACGTGTATACAAGCGCAACGGGAAATTTCATCATTCGTTGCATAAGCTCTCGCACTGCTTTCTCCCGTATTTACAGGATGAGGCGTCGAGGTCGACATTTGCGCTATCTTCCATGAATAACGCGCAAAAATAGCCAACCATTTATCTTTGCCTTTGTACGGTACACATTTTACCTATTTATTATTAAAATACTGTCACGTGTTTATGGCTCCGTGACTACATGCAATACAGCGCTATCGCTGATCTACACACTTTAGCGTTCACCGTTACACACACGCCCAAGGATTCCCAGACTTCACTCGTCACAACGAAATTTTAAGCCTCACTGGAACTTCAATTCACACATGAAGTCTTCTTGTCACAGTCTAATTCCTTTCTTGCCATTCCTTCTTAATAACCTTAGACTGCCGTCTACAGAACGCGACTCATTTCTTGACAACTACCTCAAACGACCTTTTTGTTCCTGTGTAACCCGTCGGTACGGAACCCTCAGAAAACACAGGCTTTCTATTGTTGAGAAAGCTTGTTTACTGATCTGTTGCCAAGCAATGGATGCTTCAGCGGGAATATGTTTACCGAAACGTTGCCAAGCAATGGGTCCATACGTTATAGTATATTGAAGCAAGAGACTGTTCGCCCGTTCGTGACATACTACGTAACTTCGTTTCGTGCAACATGTTAATATTTGCAACTTAAATTCGCTTAGTGGAGTTGGGGTGAAGTCCAACTGAGTCCACTCGGCACGGCGGCCACTGATTGGCCTATTGTAGCCTGCCCTGGGTGATTATGATGATGGAGAATTTGGTGGAATGAAGATTGGCAGGGGAAACCGAAATACTCGGAGAAAACCAGCCCCAGCGCCACTATGCCCACCACAAATCCCACTTGACCAGACCCGGGATCGAACCCTGGCCGCCGCGGTGGAAAGCCAGAGACTAACCGCTTGAGCTATGGCGCGGCCATAACGTTTGCAAATTGGTTGCTATTGCAACCTGAAATAGCCTGCTGGTAATGATAAATATCAGATCAGAAACTTTTTCAAACATGGACTGAGGAAATATATATTTTACTAGTCTTCACAAAATCAATGTTTTGTTGCTTTGATAAACTGGATAGTATCTGGTTAATTTTCAGTGGGACTTGAACTACGAGAGAAACAAATGTTACCAAAGGGAAGAGTGTGTAGTAACATTTACCGCCAGACTGTGTGCTGGGAAACAAGTATAGAGAACACCAGCAACCATGAAATAAATTTTGTATTTCCCCGTAAAGTTTGGTTTCAACAATTCATTCCATTTTGAGAATAAACGATCATTTTTATTACGTCTGTTACCCGTTATTAGAGAACATACACAATTATATAAAATAATAAACTAATGGAAGCTGGGTTAGCTCAGTAGGTATAACCCTAGGCTGCGGGCTGACCGACCGAGGAATTGGGGTTCAATTTCACTTCACGCCATCCAGACCGACTCTGGGACTCACCTAGCCTCAAATGCAACGTGTGTCGGGAGCCATTTGCCAAGAGATAGAGGGGCCGGGGTTGAGGTTAAGAATGCCTGGAACTTCTCTATCCATCCTCAAGGCATGGTGCTTAATTAAGCACAGAGACTATTTTATTTGGTTTTAGTTCAATTCACTTCTAACTCTCAAAACTGCAATCACTAATTCGGGTGCTGGGACACTGGCAAAAATTAGTTTATCCGGCAAACTTACATTTGGTTTTATTTTCATTAATAATTAAGTAGATTTTTTACTTCCTTTCTTTAGTGTTACAAAGGCTCCCTTCATTGCAGGGAAAGTTCTACCAGTTATTTCGTGGTTTTTGTAGTTATTTTACGATGCTCTTAATGTCTAAACTGCATAGCGCCGAAGGGTAGGAAGATGGATGAATGATGCATTGCAAGCCATTCAGATAGAAACTGTCAATCTAGTCGAGGTACAGTGCAAGTATTTGCCTGGGGGACGGAGGAAAACAAGAAGAAACCAGCGCCAGCTGAGGCCCGAACAGACGTTGCACCAACCTGCTCAGTATCAGGATCAACCGGAAAGAAAAACATTTGTACGGATTTGTAAACAGTTGTTCTCGTCGCCCGAATTCTTCCTTGTTACGGTCACCAAATTGAGGACGATAAAATGAGCGGAAAACACAGTGTCCGGATGAAACGTATCCAAAATAAAAGAAAATTACATCTCGGAAACTAATTGTCATACAAGCATCTAGTTTATGTCATCAGACAGCAGAACTCTGAAAGTTTCTTTCCATGCCCGGCTTATAACGAAAGACTGAGTCAGGGACAAATGTTCTCTGCCAGTTGGTGTCAATTGGATCGCTTGTTAGTCACACCTGTAGCTTGAATGCTAAGTCACATATACGTATATCTTCTGGGCCAGTTTGTTCGCTTGTTAGGCACATCAAGAACGCCAAGATTAAAATAAAAAAGCTAAACCAAGGAAGTATATTTGCCGTAACCGCAGCGCCAATAACGGAGTGGGGAAGCTAAGCCAGTCGGAGCACTAGCTACTCAGGTAGAAAGGGTGCAACAGGAAGGTTCCGACGCGGTGATCCAGGAACCGAGAGCTCGGCTCTTTCATTACTGCTTGCTACTGACCTCCCGACGACCCGGTAAACAAACCGAGCCGGTTCACTGAAAAACTAGCATAATGTGCACTTGCTTACGGTAAGTAGGCTTACTAACCACTTAAATACTTAAACTAAAGCTCGCCATTCGACAAGAAGCGTTGTGTTCTTACTGAACGGGAGATATTCAATTTCAGTTTCAAAGAAAGCCGCTCAATTCTGAAGAGTGAGATAATCGCCATTCTGTCCGAGGTCATATGAATTATACTGCACGTGCAAAAGGCAGATATTTTTTGTTCATTAAGCAGGCGGTAGGCCTACATATAATTACCACAGTAAAACTAATAAGAATGTTCACCCACAAATGAATATATCGTTGTACGCCTCAACAGTCTCTTCCATTTGCTTACGAGGACATTCAAACTCTTCGCGTTGCCTATAGTTAGAAGATTCAAAAGATGTTGGTCATTTTTTGCAAAAGAAAATACACTTTCTCCTACAGCCGTACCGAAATATTACGAAAGACAGAAGAGAGTTGCCTAGGTCATGATTATTTTATCGACATTTTTGTGTGATGGCAATAAAATACTCCAAAAGTATCCCTACTGCCTTCCCCGTGCTTTTGTGTCCGCACATACAAACTCTAAAACCGCTGAATAAATTCTCATTAAGTTTACTAATGTCCACACATTCGTACTTTGTGATCTGACAGCAACACAGACAATTGATACTACAGCAAGTATCGTCGAATATCACTGATATCAATTGATACAAAATTTTATCCAATATCTTTCTCTCAAGGCTAAGTCCATATATAGATGGAAATTTTTGGGGATCATCAGTGTGAGTTTCGACGTAACAGATCAACTACTGATAATTCTTTTTTCCCATTTGTCAAATACTTGAAGAAAAGGGAGTAGACTAAGACAGTACAACAGCTATTCATAAACTTCAAGGAAGCCTGTGATCCATTCGCGCCATAGCTCAAGCGGTTAGTCTCTACCTTCCCACCGCGGCGGCCCGGGTTGGATCCCGGGTCTGGTCAAGTGGGATTTGTGGTGGACAAAGTGGCGCTGGGGCAGATTTTCTCCGAGTACTTCGGTTCCCCTTGCCAATCTTCATTACACCAATTGCTCCACAGTCACCCTCACCTGTCATCTGGGGCTGGTACAATAGGCCAGAAATGGCCGCAATACAAGGGACTTAGTCCCACCCCACTAGCAATAAAAAAAAAGCTTGTGAACCAGTTAGGAGGGAAGTATTGTACGTATTGTCATAGAGTTTGGGGTACCTACCCATTAAAATAGTTGTAGTCTTACTACCGGAATGCAGGACCAAATCGTAACATAAAAACAGCTGCAAATCCTTCTAGAATGTGGCAAAATTAAAGCATTGGGAACGACAGTAACAAATCAGAAATAAGAACAGACTGAATTCGGGTAATGCTTGAATCCACTCAGTTCAGAACATTTTGTCTTCTAGTCTTCTGTCTAAAAACATAAATATTGAAGCATACGAAGTCATAATCTTGCTTATAGCTTTGTATGGGTGCCAGTTTCTGACTCTTAACATTAAAGGAAGGCCATATTAGGTGTGTCCCTTGTCACCGCGACACGGCGCATCCTCAGGTTGCGGATGGAGGAGACGCCCTCCAGGTATGGAGGGAAGCTGCGAATATATTGAAAAAGCAGTTGGGGACAGCCGACAAGGGGTGGCCCTCCAGCTTGGGGGTTGGGCGAGGGGCTAACAACTCCTCACCGTAAAAAATGATTACGTTACGAAAATGAACACAAAGCCTCGGACCTGGACGGATTCCTTGGATAAACGACCTAAGCTAATGAAAATGGATATGAGATTTGGCACTTGGAATGTACTAAGTTTGTATAGGGCAGTGAATTTAAAATATAAGTTAGATTTAGCGGGAGTACAGGAGGTCAGATGGGGTGGAGGTGGCATCGCACCAGCAGGAGACTATACATTTTTCTATGGAAAGGGGAATGAAAATTATGAATTAGGTACAGGTTTCTTCGTACATAAGAGAATTGTATCAGCAGTTAAGAGGGTAGAATTCGTTAGAGATAGGGTATCACATATACGTAATACTAAAATGTCGCTGGAGTGTTATCGTCTTTATGAATGTTAACGGCCCAACAGAAAATAAAATTGATGACATAAAGAACAGATTCTATGAAGAAGTAGAACATGTATTTGATAATTTCCCGAAGTACCCTATGAAAATTTTGTTAGGAGATTTCAATGCCAAAGTCGGGAGGGAAGACATTTGAAGCCAACATTTGAGAATGAGAGTTTGCATGAAATTAGTAATGATAATTGAGTTAGAGTTGTAAACTTTGCCACATCAACAAATCTTACTGTCAAAAGTACAATGTTCCCACACCGTAACATCCATAAATTTACTTGGACATCTCTTGATGGGAAGATACACACTCAAATAGATCATATTTTGATTGCTAGGAGACGGCAGTCCAGTATACTTGATGTCCGATCATTCAGGGCAGCAGATTGTGATACTGACCACTACCTGATGGTGGCAAAGGTTAGGGAAAGACTGGCAGTGAGCAAACAAACAACACACAGTGTTCATATGGAGAGGTTCAATCACAAGAAGTTAAATGAGGAAGAGGGTAAAGAAGAGCCCACCAGGAAAACCTAGAAGTAGATGGAGGATAATTTTTAAATTAATCTTAAAGGAATAGTACGATGTGTTCTGAACTAGATTCATCTGGTTTAGAATAGAGACCAGTGGTGGGCTCTTGTGAAGACGGTAAGGAACGTTTGGGTTCCGTAGTACTCTTGGAATATCTTGAGTGGCTGAGCTAATATTGTCTTCTCAAGAAGGACTCTGCTGCATGCAAACAGCTATTTTGTTGATCAACGAGATTAGGACACGAGACACAAGACAAAACAAGAATTGGTGCAAAGGCACTAACATGCTCTCGCGTCTCTGATTGATCTAGACTACGTCCCTACGGTAGCTCGGCAGATATAGGAACTAGCTCTATTGATTGGGCCAAGCTGAGTAGGTTTTACCTGAAGGCGGAGACAGAATTCAGTCTCCGAAACGTGGTTTGAAAAATAAACAGAAACGATGGAAAATGTCCAAAAACATAAAGTTTGCAATGAGCTCATGTTTTATGGCTCATTCAAAGGGCACCTGCTTTTGGAGTTAGCAATCTCGTATTTACCCGTCAGCAACCCATAAAATAAACTCTTGGCTACAGAATAGGAAGAAGACCCGATCAACATTTCAGGCGCTAGCAAGACGCATAGAATACATGCAAACGTCATACACCCCCTCAAAATAAAAATCGTTTTTACACAATTCAAAATGTGTAAATCCGTCAGAATTTCCAAATTTATTTCTTCGCCATCACAATAGTTTCTTATGTACACATTTACTGCCATTAAGAGAAAAGTAAAATGGCTTTCTTATGAAGTAGTAATATTTGACACATTTCTTTCTCTTACAAATTTCGATTCTTTCCAGAATCATGGGTGGAGGGCAGACGCCTGACCCTTGTCCCGTCACCCTTTACTGATGACAAGCTAGCAGGAGACGACAGTACTTTACGCTAAGTGCACTGTGAACCAGAGGATTTCGAACGGTACCTGTCATCGGAGCGTGACACTTCGAGAGATCGATAATGACACTGCTTAGATATGGCTGCTGGAATTACATAGGAAGTGCCACAGACCTCAGCAGTGGGTGGGAGGGCACGCGCTTGTCTCCAGCATCAAATTATTATCATCAGCTTTGTTTGCTTTAATTCCTTATCATTTTTCCCTTCATAAGGAAGAAGGAATTCGATTGAAGTACATCAGTTAGTAGCTACCATTTTGTCTAAGAGTTTTAATACATAATTGTTGCTAGTAAGAAATATATATGGCGTTTGAATCTGATTTCACGATTAACCATTCAAAACACAATTGTAATTGAGAAGAATAGCGTAGTCGGCATAGCGACTGGCTACAGGCTGGACGTGAGGAGCCGGGATAGCGCAGTCGGTATAGCGACTGGCTACGGGCTGGATGTGAGGAGCCGGGATAGCGCAGTCAGTATAGCGACTGGCTACGGGCTGGACGTGAGGAGCCGGGATAGCTCAGTCGGCATAGCGACTGGCTACAGACTACACGTGAGAAGCCGGAATAGCGCAGTCGGCATAGCGACTGGCTACAAGCAGGACGTGAGGAGCCGGGATAGCTCAGTCAATATAGCGACTGGCTACAGACTACACGTGAGAAGCCGGAATAGCGCAGTCAGTATAGCGGCTGGCTACGGGCTGGACGTGAGGAGCCGGGATAGCTCAGTCAGTATAGCGACTGGTTACGGGCTGGACGTGAGGAGCCGGGATAGCGTAGTCAGTATAGGGACTGGCTGTGGGCTGGACGTGAGGAGCCGGAATAGCGCAGTGACTGGCTACGGGCTGGACGTGAGGAGCCGGAATAGCTCAGTCTGTATAGCGACTAGCTACGGGCTAGACGACCGAGAGGTCGGAGTTCGAGTCCCAGTAAAGTCAAGAATTTTCTCTTCTCCACCTCATGCAGATCGCCTCTGTAGCCCATCCAGCATCTTATCCAATGGGCACGGGTGTCTCTTTCCCTGGGGGTAAAGCGGAAGAGGCGTGAAGCTTACCAGTCACCTCGAATCAGTGCTGAGGTTAAGAAAATGTGCGTCTATACATCCACTCCCCCATACGCTTTCACTGCGCAGTGCTTACTTAGTTAAGCACAGGGAACAACTTCACCTCACTTTAACACAGTGGTAATTATACCACCAAAGTTTACGTCCATAAACTTCGAGCAATTTGGCGTAGCTATAATGATGCAGACATGAATTTAGGAGATGCCGGGTTCGAATTTCGGAAGGAACACCGGCTATCGTTATTGGGGATTTGCCCTTCGAGGCAAGCACCGGGACAGTAAATTCATTACGGCATGGTCGTTTCCTTCCAAAATTTTCCAATTCATCATTTATCAATCATTCTATAACATGACGCTTTATATAGCTTACTCGCTTGCAGGTTGACAAATCCTTTTCCCCCAAAAAACATCACGAAAACCTGCAGTTTGCCCACAGATTACATTTTTACATGTTTCATGTAGTTTTCACAATGAGCAGCATCAACACAATGGTTTTCGCAGTGACGTTGCAATGTGAGGTTTCAGATAAGCGCTGCCGTGACTGTGACGTGTAGTTACCCAAGTTTCACAGGAAAGCAATGCCTCCATTCTCAAGGTCGAAGGGTAAACAAGCAGTATGCAACCTTGACTCAGTTTACTTGCACGGCACACGTTTCGATCCTGAAGACAGAGCTCATACTTCCCTCGAAATGTCAGTAAACTTCTATCAGACTATATGGTGTCACACTCCAAAATACAGTACTCTTCAAAATGCGGCGTGTTTTCTAAGAGGTATGAAACAAGCTAATTCCTTGGCAACAGAATCACTGAACATTACTGTGGGTCATGTTTAACCAGAATCTTCTGCTATCCCTGTAACAGTCTAGGAGGACCATACAGTTGTGAGACGTCGAGGCTCCCACATTTTATAGACAATCGGCTCACAGATGGCGGTGAAGTTGCCAGTCGTACGAGCCGGCCTGCCGCCCTTTACCCCAGGAAGATTTTTGGTACTTATTTCTGTTAGAGGCTGAGTCGAACACAGGGCCATAGTGTGGCTGGAATAAGTGAGTAAATTAAAAATCGAACCCACGATCTTCCAGCTCGTAGCATAGTGCCTTAAAAGTTATCGTCTCATAAATACGATTATTGTTTTAGACATCGTCCATAGTGTGGAGTTTCTTTCAAACACAACGTTTCGGAATTGGGACTGTTAAGGAAATACATAAAGCGTAGTAGCTCCACAATTGGCAGCTTCTCAAGAAGGGCTTAGCTCCACGAAGTTAATTAGCTAGACGCATTAGTAGTAAGAGAACGACATCACTAGAGTTACCGAAACGTCATTTTTGAAAACTAAAATTCCAGACAATGGGCAATTTCCGCAAAATCTGTCATGTTTTTTGTAACACACTGGAGTCAGACTCACTTATATTATCATCTCGACTTTTTGGTCAAAAGATTCCAACGCGTTTCCCTAACAAAATAATGCAAGAACTAATTTAAAAGTATGTAGCAATAAAGAGAAGAGGGGCCCCTACATTTCTGTTTTATTATCAGTACAGAGAAATTTCTAAGCACAGTGCAGATAAGCATCTAAGAAAAATGACTGGGAGGAATTTGAAAGACAAAGGGACGGACTTTCTACAGATTCTCACGTGCAAATACTTCGCTGTCATCAATCAACTGCAGAACCGAAGGCTGAGCAAACAGCATACAAATTAATTTAAGTAATTCCTCGAGTAAAATCACTGGCACAGTTCACTCACGATGTTCACTTGCAGATTCGTAGCATTTCAATTCTGGGAAAAAGCCGCTGTCACTTCTGGCATGTTTGTTCTGTAAGAGACAGAGATTCAGAGCGTAGCTCAATGTTAGCTGAAGTACTTCAAAAGGTGACGGTTGGAACCGTTCCCTGTACGTAATGAGTTAAACATCACGCAGCAAAGAAAGAAACGAGAGAAGGAATATACAGCTCCACTCAGCACATCGACAATAGATGATAGCGAGCAGCCTCTTCACTCCTCGGTCATATATTCCTTAGAAATGGTCCCCCGTGGCCGATCGATATGAGGCTGGATACACCCCAGAGTCAATGTAGACAATGCTGATCAGGGAACAAGAAGTTCTGAGAAGAACTAAGTAAAAGTAAAGCTATCCCTGTAACAGGCCGTGAAGGCCCATAGGGTTGTGAGACGTTGAGGGTCCCACACTATCTAGACAATCGGCTCAAAGATGGCGGTAAGGTTGTCAGCCTTACGCGCCGGCCGCGCTTTACTCCCCAGGAAAATTATTTAATTAATTCCTGGTACTCATTTCTGTTAGATGCTGAGTAAACCCCAGGGCCTAGTGCGGCTGGAAGGATAATTATTTAATCCTCGATTACGAACATTTGTGAGCACATCTGCCACTACAACCAATGTTTCGTTCGTCTTTTACTAGGGACTAGGCGTAGAACTAGTGACAACTCAACCATCCAGTAATAAAAGAAACTGGTGCAAAGATATTCCAGATGTTTCTTCTTGTGCCACTTTGGCGCGTACCGTTATTTTCCTGAAGATATATAGTTCTATGGGGCACGCGGTAGCGTAGTTGGTTGAGGCACTGTGCTACAAGCCAGGAGGTCGCGGGTTCGGTTCCCGATGAGGTCATTGGATGTTTCGATTCAATTGACTAATACTTCCAGCCGCACTATGACCATGGGGTCGACGCAGCCTCTAAGACAAATGAGTACCAGGAATCTTCCTGGGGGCTAAAGGGCGGCCGGCGCTGAAGGCTGACAACCTCACCGCCATCTGTGAACCAATTGTCTAAAGAAAATGTGGAAGCCCCAACGTCTCACAACCGTATGGGCCTCCATGGCCGGTTACAGGGTTAGCTTTACGTTTATGTAATTTTTTGGGGAGCCTTGGTAGCTCAGTGGGAATAGTGATGGGCTGCTGGCTGGACGGCCGAAATTTGATTCCTGTCAGGGACAAGAGATTATTGTGCGCTCCACAGCGTACATGCCGGCTCTGGGGCCTGCCCAGAGTTCTGCCCAGGGGTAAAGCGGCCGGGGCGTGAAGCTTACCACTCACGATCTTCATGGAGTAGAACCCACTTCATTTTGCACAGGAATAACTTTACCTTGTTTTACTTTCTGTAGTTTTATTTAAGGAGATGTTCTCAATGACCGATTGCAATTTAATCAGAATTCTAAGAATCGCCATCGAGAAAATGTTGACTCTTTTTCTGAGGACCCCTGTGAAGGGCCTTTCATTTTAACATCCCTTCCCAAAGTTGGCTTATTCGATCTCCATCCTGTCTGTGTGTCTGTGTATCTCCTTTCCTTAACAAATTTTCGATCTTTGAACCAATATACGGATCTTGGTATGTCACGGCACCTGAGCCCATCTCAACGGTGTGCTTCATAGATCCCTGACTGAGTTTGTGCCTGTACGTGTATCCCTTCTATCGTTGCTACGAAATGGGTCCGTAAGTTATGCCCCTCTTTTCATAGCTAGGAAATGACTAGGTAAACACGTTCCCGCGGCACCGAATACACAAAACAACAGAACAATTGCTGAATGCGTCATTTTCTATGAAGTCCATATCTTACTAAGAATATTGTGTATGCTCCTACCGTTAGACTTGAAAGGATTCTGACGATGGTGTATACTGTACTTCTTTTGGCTTATTTTGGACTTCACCCATCGTCTGGTATATAAAAGACAAAAAAAAAACACGACGTTTCGGAGACTGGATCTGTCTCCGTCTTCAGGTGGATAGGGAAGGATAAACCTACTCAGATGGGCCCCTTAGAAAGAGCTAGTCTCAATCACTGGACGTGATTATCCTTCCCTATCCACCTGAAGACGGAGACAGATCCAGTCTCCGAAACGTCGTGTTTTTTTTTTGTCTTTTATATACCAGACGATGGGTGAAGTCCAAAATAAGCCAAAAGAAGTGCTCCTATCGTTGCTAGGTAACAATTCGATAAAAACGTATGGTATTTGACTTAGTGTAGTCTGGTAGAAATGTACGTAGGTTTTTCTGCTTGCTCTTTTGCTTGTTTTGGAGGCAGGTTTGGGAGCGCCATACGCCAGAAGACAGTAGTATTGTTGAGGGAGAACTCACGCGCTTGCCTTGCGGGGCCCAGCCTACAAAACGCCACACTCGGTTCTAAATAAGGACAAGTCCCCGTAAAACTTGATTAGTTCCTTATGGACGTCGCCCCCAGAGAGTGTGGGCGATCCGTTATCTTTCTACATGTCCTGCCTCCTGATGGGTCACTATGGAACGAACATCACGTAGCTCACTGCATCTGCTGCAGCAGTGTCTCGTGAAGACATGATTACAGGCTAAACACACAGCCTTCACTCTTTAGAAGCGAACTGCGGGTTTAACCAATTGAAAATCAAAAGCGTTTAATAATTTTGGGATTCTGAAATCCTACATTTGAAGTATTTAAAGCAGTTATCGCAGAATTATATGAGTATTTTGCTTCTTCGAGACCATGAACACAAATTGTTTCCTTACTCAATATTTATTAAATGACATCCACTGAATATGTCGACCTATATCCTTCATCTTCAGTTGCTGACAAAGCTCAGAAACATTAGTGAATTATATTGATATTTAGCCTGTATTAATAACTAACCAGTTTCTATAATCCATTTAGTCAATATTTCGTGATAACACGTGGTTAAATATTAAAGGTATAAAATCTAATACGAGATAAAATGTAAAGTTATCCCTGTAACAGGCCGTGGAGGCCCGTAGGATTGTGAGACGTCGAGGCTCCCACATTCTCTAGACAATCGGCTTACAGATGGGGGTGAGGTTGTCAGCCTTACGCGCCGACAGTCCTTTACCCCCAGGAATATTCCTGGTACTCATTTCTGTTAACGACTGAGTCAACTCCATGGCCATAGTGCGGCTGGAAAGATTAGCTCAATTGAAAAACCCAATGATCTCATCGGGAATCTAACCCCCGACCTTCCGGCTTGTAGCATAGTGCCTCAGCCAACTAGGCTACCACGTGCCTCTCTAATAGGAGATATAATGCCATATTATATAACACGACTATCATGCATAGCATCATTTTACAAACACTACCATAACAGAGGCAATAGAATAGCAAAGTCAAAGGCAAATATTTTTTGCCCTTAATTAATTAAGCGCAAAGCCATGAAGACATATTAGCCATTCTTGACCAGCACGGGATAGAGGTGAGTGGTCGGTTTCAAGTCCCGGCCGCTTTACCCCCGGGGCAATAGCCGCATCTACCGATTGGATAGGAGGCTGGGTGGCGCCGCAGTGGCGGTCTGCACGCTGTGAAGGAGGGAAAAATCATGCCCTTACCGGGATTCGAATTCCAGCCGTCCAGCCCTTAGTCCGTCGCTCTACCGACTGAGTTATACCGACATACATCATAGAGAATAGATTAACTACACAAACAGGCACGAAGACAGCGCACAGCGTAGACGAAGACATGAGATTTATCGTGTTAGTAACGACAGGAATCCCGCCACAAGTGTCCACATTGCTGCTATAACAAGTACAAATTCTAGCCCTTATTTCTGTATTTTACCTTATATTAACATACTGTCACGTGCATTACTGACTATAGACGAGGTTCGGATTGGGCAATAGATTCATTGACCACTTACAAGTTGTTACTACAAATAATTATAACACTAGTGCTGATTTCCACATTACAAATCACCACACTGTCTTCTCAGTCTACTTTCATCAGCCTCTATTTGATAACAGCTCTCCACAATGGCTATTGCTGTGCGGTGTCTCCAATAGACTTTCCTTTATAACGAATGTTAGCAATGGAGATTCCTCAGCTTCCTTTTTCTGCTGGTTAACGCTCCACAAACGGACCCTCAACTACAGTGTAGCCCCAGGATAACGCCTCGGCACGGACCACGTAGAAAACACAGGCTCAACTGTTGCTTGCATATTCGTTGCCGCTGAAATGTGTTTACCGAATCGTTGCCTAGCAATGAACGTCTATTCTGACTTCACTATTCCTGCTTTCGGGCGTCGTGTCACAATATTTCTTATTCAGAAATTTTACACATACGTCAATCTTCGCGCTTCCATTTTATCTTCCCATAATTTTTACATTTCCCGCCTCCTGTCATATTCTGTGCCTTCGCCGTTTGCCTATTGTATCATCACGGCAAGAATGATTACGTAACTTACAGAAAACTGATCAGAGAATATAAATAGCATATACAATTCTTTGGTGGTTCTGAAATTTCTACAACTCCTGATTATGACCAATGAATGTTGAAACATATTGCGGATAGGATTTATAATAAATGTTAAATACTGTGACGTGTATACCCCTTGTTAGGCAAAGACTCGATAAAAACGTTCTCGCATCAGCCGATGCACACAAGAATAGGACGTCCATTGCTAGGCAACGAATCAGTAAACACGCCTCCTGAACAATAAAAGCTGTGTTTTACGTGAAGTCCGTGCGAAGCGGTTATAAAGAAGTTCGGTAGTACAGAAGTACAGCAGCAGAGTGACGTGGAGAGTGGAGTTTCGAGACGCCAGCCTGTAGGAATATGAACTTGGCAGCAGAGAAATTGATTTGAGTCAAATCTTGCGAGTTTGAAATTGCAGAATAATGACAAGAAAGAAATTAAGCTGTGAAAAGAAGACTTCATGTGTTATTTGAAGTTGAGATTGAATCTGTTGCCAGGCTACGACTAGTGAAGGCTGAGAACTCTAGTGCATGTGTAATGGTAAACTGTAAAGTGTGTAGATCAGCGATAGCGCTGTATTACCTGTAGTCCCGAATTGTGTGAATGTATAAAGTGAAATGAAACCAAACTTCGAATCCAAAGCTCTAATTATAAACGACGAGCATGCCCCTGCACGTGACAATACCAAAACCAGTTGCATTGATGATCCCCAAAAGTAAGTAACAGACTTACTGTTAACTTACTGTATAACACAACAGGATACAAATATGTAAGATTTTTAAAACAGAGTGCTAATCATAAGCATGCACCTGCAGCTTTTTTCCCTTGGCACTACAGCCCCAGTGGGCCTAGGCCTACCTCCATGAACTTTTCCGTTCACTTCGGTTTTTCTTGATCTTACACATTCGTTAGGACTCCTTGGGCAGGTGATCAGCTCGTATCAAGGCCTCTACCTGTACACAAACACAGAAAAACGCACACACACAAACCAAACATCCATGCCCTGAGTGGGATTCGAACTCACGATCCCGATTTCCAAGCGAGCGAAGACAGTACATACCTTAGACCGCTCGAGTACGGTGACCGGCTACCTCCTGCTTTAACACCAAAAATTCTGCCCGATTTTATGAAATGTTTCACAATATTGTCATTAACTTACAATAAGTTACTTTACGACTGGTGGTTTAACACCACTCAGTTAGTCTTCGGGCCAGGCCCCTTGAGACCCACGACTAGAGTTTTCTTTTCAACTGAAGTCTTTCTCAGGTCCCGAGTCCCTCGGGACTCATGGCCATATTTTACTGTCTCAGATTCCAGACTCCCCCAACCTGGGGGGCTAGATTCCCGTATTTATATCCCCCAGGAACATGGTGGCCTCGTTATACCCTCAGCATTGGATTCTCTTTTGGCCGCCTCCTACTACTCCCAGGGATGGAGGTATTTGACCTCACCTTGCCCCGGTTCATTCCTCGTGGAAGATACTACGTCGAAACAACAACAACAACAACAACAACAACCACCCTTGTCAGAATTGAAAATTTTCCAGTGGTCTATTGTTTACAATTGCTGCTGATCTTCGCTATGTCGAAGGGAGGCAACAGGAAAATACGCAATAATAATGTTATAAAGCACGCACATTCTTGGAACTTGGATAGAAATGGAGGTAAGAATTTACGCTGCAAACCTGGTCAACAAACCAAGACCTTGAACACCAATGCATGGGATAAATGGTGAATCTGTGAAAATATATAGCGCTTACGTCTAGCGCCATCTATGGAGCAAAACCTTAACACTCTAAAATAAAACCTTACAGAAAACCCAGAAGAATCTGTCACGTGGTATTTGCAATGCTTTGTTCTGCGTATTTACTGTTTACGTAATCCGATATCATTAGCTCAACCTATGTGTCTTTAGAGTTGATCGACAGGAAGAAAGATGAAATAGGCCTATGTAAACATTTGTTGGACATTGTACGTTGTATTAAGTAAAGGTAAAGTTGTTACTTTGCTTAACTACTTAAGCACTAGAAGAGACATGGGGCAGTGGAGATACAGCTCTGCCATTTTTAACCTGGACACTAGATGGAGGTGAGTGGTCAGTTTCACGCCCCTGCCACTTTAACCCTAGGAAAAGAGTTTCCGGTACCCACTGAATAGAAGTTTCGGTGAGGCATATTCAAAATTCACATCGTTTAGAAAGATGGGTCGGCTTCCTTCTTCAGGTGTGATTGCGGAGGTAGGACCTTCTTCAGTCTGACACGCTAGAAGAAGACAGCCGTGATTAGTATCTCCTTCTGAAGGTCCCAGCTGAGTAGGATCTTTTTCTCCATTTACACCTGAGGATAGAAGCAGATCCAGCTTTCGAAACATAGTGTATTTGAAATAGACCTAAGATAATGGACAACATCCAATATAATATTTTTGTGACGGATAGACTTTTGTCACGAACTTTTACAGGATAGAGCTAGAGTAGTGTAGTCGGTACTGTGACTGGCTATGGGCTGGACGACCGAGAGGTCGGAGTTCGAGTCTAGGTGGGGGCAAGAATTTTCACTTCTCCATGTCGTCCAGACCGGCTATGGGTCCACCCAGCCTCCTATTCGAAGGGTACCGAGGGCTCTTTCCTTGGAGGTAATGCGGCAGAAGCGTGAAACTGATCACTCACCTCCAGCTATCACCGAGATCAAGAAAATGTGGATCTATACATCCACTCCTCCACACGCCTTTATGGTGTAGTATTTAATTAAGTACAGGGAGAACTTCATCTTTTACCTTTCACTTCTAGAAGATTCTCAGTGATGAATAATCAACTGAGAAGGGTGAAGGAGGACGGGGCTGTAGCTTAAGTGGAGATGGTATCCCAGTATTTGGCTAGAATTACTGATGAAAACTAAGAAAGGCCTTGGAAATTTCAGAGCGGGATCTCCCGAATATGAAACAGGAATGCCACTACTCGCTCGTTTAGCTGGACACGCAATGTGCCTGCCGTGGGGTATGAACCACGTTCTTACATGTACAGTCCAGTTGAAGCTCAAGCTTCGAATGTAGGCTGGATTTATTAGCCAGAAGAAGAATCTCGGGACGAAGAATCGAAGCTGTGACCACCCGAGTAAGAGGCACGTAGAGTGACCAGGGCATTGACTGATGCCAGCTGTCACTATTCGAGGCACGTGGTCTGAGGGTCGTGTTGCACGTGAGGTGCGTGGCTACCGACGCGGAAGTGGCGAGGATCGGGCCCAGCCCAGCGCATCCCCAGCTTCTCGTCACAGCCTATGGCTGACTGTGGGCCTGGCGGACAGCGCGTGTCTTCACTGTCCTTACCATGGCGCATGGTCTTCTGGGATGCGACTGTAGATCATTTGGTAAATGATTCAGAGGGACATACGGAAGCATCAGACTACAAGTTCTCATTGCTTATAGCAGGTTCCTTCGAAAATCTGGTGGAAAGAACAAAAAAAGTAAATATATCCTTGTAACAGACCATGGAGGCCCATAGGGTTATGAGACGTTGAGGCTCCCACATTTTCTCTTGACAATCGGCTCAGATTGCGGTGAGGTTGTCAGCCTTACGCGCCGGCTGGCCGCACTTTACAACCAGAAGATTCCTGATACTCATTTCTGTTAGAGGCTGAGTCGACTCCAGGACCATAGTGCAGCTGGAAGGATTAGGTAAATTGAAAAAGGCAATGACCTCAACGGAAGTCCAACCCTCGTCAATCCGGCTTGTGGCAAAGTGCCTCAACCAATTACGTTACCTCTTGACCCACCAACTACGCTACCGCGTGCTCCTGGTGGAAATAAGGAACATAAAAATAAATAATAAACAGTAACTTATTCGACATCATGTATTGATTTTTCATATATACTTTGTAAAATGTAGCGAAGCCTGAGGTGAACCTTACGTAGATTTATAGCAAGGTCGACTGAAACTAACCGATTACTGGAATTGAGCTATGGAGACGAAGTAAGTGGAATGACAAGTCGTGAGTTCATGCAAGACAAGAACCAACATATTCCCTACCACTGGAACGCCTGCCACATTCATTTAGCCCTTTGGAATGTGATGTGTATTTGGATGGAAGGTCACGTGGCTTTGAGGGAGGTTGTGAAGTGACATAATTCAGAGGCCTGCTCCAACCATTTCCGGGGCTCCAAAGCGGAGAGTCGCGTGGGGCTGCAGTCTGACGTGTGTCTAAAATACTACTTAAGAGTTCTGTTCCTACCTCACAGAAAACACATTACGCTTTCATTACAAAGCCGAACTGGCTGTTGCTCTTTGCTAAAATATTCACTGTATTATTCTGAGAAACACGTGAAACAGACGAAGACACAATACGGAAAATTGCAGAGCTTGTTTAACATTCAAGCAGGTGGTACATATAGGCACCACTGTGTTCCACACATCAACTATGACGCTCGTATCAGGCTTCACCGTCTTTCATTAAAATGTTTTTATTTGTATGGGCCCGTTTCGAAGAAAATATATGAACTTTTTGTGGCGCCTCAAGTATTTCTGAGTATGGGGTTTGGTTTACGGTTTAACGTTGGAACTTTTAGATACATGTTAACCGATGCATAGACTACGTTAATGGGCTCATAACATTTGAAACCGAGACGCATTTCAGGCGACGTTTCGGTGCAAATGCCACAAAAACCAAAAGCAAGACACACGCTGTCACAGATTCATAAGCCGACATTCGACTAAAGAATTAGGCCTATAATGGATTAGGGTCTCTTTCGAGTAGAAAATAATGTCTTTTCCCTCGAAAATGAATACTGTAATACTGTCCTTGTGCTTAATTAAGTATCTCTTCATGTAGACGCATTCTTAAATCTGTCAACTCACGGGTGGGCCAGTTTATTCTGTGGAAATTGACCCACTCATTGGGTAGAAAGCCAAGCGAGTCTCAGAGCCATTTTGGACAATGTACAGAAAATAGAAATCTCTATCGCTGGTGGGAATCGAACCACGATTGCTCTGTTTTCTAGTCTGTATCCTAATCACTATATTGACTGAACTATCCCAACTCTATCTGCTTCGTTTCAGATACAATATAAAGAAGGAAATTTTTGGGGGCTATACAGCAAACACTTATGCAAACAGCAGCCTTTATTTATGGGAACCAGCTTACTTACTCTGCGAGCAGCCGAGTGTCTGCTCAGCGATAAGCCCCCAAGTTAACAACTGAAGGCTGTGATAATGAGCTGACTGGTCAGAGCTATCGCACAGATCACAGGGCGATTACGGTTAAGTGTGGAGTAACCGTGAATCAAGAATCTGAGAAGAGGCTGCTCCAGCGCCACGCCATCCGCCACGGATCGCATGTGAAGTCTGCCGACACCGAACCCGTGGCTCCGCGTGTCAGAAGACAGGGCATAATTATCAGAGCATGGGCTGTGTATGTTTCAGCCTGTGTAAAGTAACCTCGAGCAGGATACGTCACCTGTCCTGCTAGCATAATCAAAGTCCTGTGGGCAACATCTGGCGTTTAGCAATTAGCCCACAAAGCAAATAGCATCTGATAGGGGTAACGCATCCTCCATTTTGGTCCAGGGATGCTGCGTAATCTCCGCACTGCCCCTCCCTTCGGTCTTCAAAATTCAACCAATCACAGCAAGTCTCACTGCGTCTGCGCCAACCATCATTCCTTTTCCTCTCCCGAAAATCACACACTAAATTAATCTGTGACTACAGTTCGCCTGGTTGCTAAGCAACCCGTGTAGCGCATGCATGTGTAGTGGAAAAAGGCGCTAACGAACCAAACATCAAGGTCCTGCTTCACTTGAAGCTCAAAATGAACTTCGATGGTCTGAACAAGACTGCGATTGTGATAAGGTAAAAAAGATAAAGTTGTCTCTCTGCTTAATTAGTTAAACACCATGCCATGACTCCTTACTCCCCTATATGGAGTCATGGCATGGTGTTTCTTGATCTCGGCATTAGAAGGAAGTGAATGGTCAGCTTCACGCTCCTGCCTCTTTTCTTCCGGGGAAAGAGCTCCCTATACCCATCATATAGGAGGCTGGGTGGATCCCGGAGCAAGTCCAGACGCTGTGGAGAAGAGAAAAATGTTACAGTGCCGGGAATCGAACCCGTGCCGTCCAGCCAGTATGCCGTCGTGCATCAAGTGCAAAGGTAGTTCTATAAATTTACTGGGCCCGTTCGGTAGAATGCTAGCAGCCTTGTTCTGCAAGATGAATGCAGAGAAACGGAGAAAGTAAGGAAGGTGTGTGCTGACAGAACAGAGCAGGACGAACTGCAGGCTTGCGGGCCCAAAAGCTTCAGTGTTTTGTTGCAATAGAGCGCTACATTAAAAGCAGAAACCCAATCTGATTTCAAAGCAGTCTAAACTCAGTCAGCACGTGCTTCCTTGCACCGTGACCTCTCCTGAGAGGGCTGCAAGTTAACGAGACAGAGGAAGGTGCTGGAGGTCATCTATACTTAACGAAAAAAGCTAAAGACTAATCACCCAACTTTCTTCCTTCATTTTAAATATTTTTCTGAAGTAAGAGGAAAGGACGGGAGCCGGGATAGCTCAGTCGGCATAGCAACTGGCTTCTGGCTGGATGACCAAGGGGTCGGAGTTAATGTCCTGGTGAGGGCAAGAATTTTCACTTCCCAAGTCGTCAAGATCGGCTCTGTGGCCCACCCAGCCTCCTATCCAATGAGTAGCGGGGCTCTTTCCCCGGTGATAAAGCGGCCAGGGAGTGAAGCTGACCACTCACTTCCAACTAGTACCGAGGTCAAGAAAACGTGGGTTTATACTTCCACTCCCCTATACATCTTCATAGTGTAGTGCTTGATTGGTTGAGGAAAGGGACAGGTTTACCAAATTTAACAATATAGGACAGAGTTTGAAGGTATCTGTCTTATGAAAGCATGAACTGTTAACAATTGATTTAATTAAATAATTGTCCATAGTAAGACAACATGATTACACCGTATGGTATAGAGACTAAGTTATGGGTTAGATGTCCGAGGAATTGGGGTTCGGTTCCTGAGAGGGGCAAGAAACGTTTCTCTTCTCCATAATCTCCAGATCGGTGCTGGGGCCCACCTTGCCTCCTATACAATGGGTACCGGGGGTCGTTTCCCCGGAGATAAACCAGGAGAGGCTAACAACTCATTTCCATATAGTGTTCATATAAGTACTACAAATGTATACCTCCATACACACCCCATATCCTCCATTTATTTAAAACCTCGAGAGGAGTTTACCTCAAGAACAGTGTTCTAAGCCGGCGATGCAAGTGCGCAAGCCATGGTGTCCTCTGGGTTGGCTTGGGTAACGCGGAAGGGTGGGGCAGCCATTTTCGAAAAAGGTACATAACAGACATTAAATTTACAACCCCACAGAAATAGAAAACCTTGGATTTTAATTTTTCAACTTTATTTGAATTAATTCAAACTGAGTATATGCTAAACCAATGAAAGAGCGCAGGAGACAGCCGCTGCGCAGCGGCCTGCGCGCGCATCTTAAAGCGAACATTGCTCACGACGTTATGTAGTCTTCGATTCATCGCTAAATTCAAAATGTTGAAAGGTATGTGTAATCGTTTAAACAGATGGCAGTTACGCAGCATATGCTGAAGATTATCTGAGGTAGCAGAGATGAAGAATAACAATAATATACTTTAAACGCTCCACATACAGGGAGTTTCATGACTTTAGGGCATAACTGCAGGAGGTGATTTCCTAGGTCTTTGTGATCAAAAAAAGTTCATATAAACATGTGTCCGATTTTGGACGGTTACGGAGTTATGACCGTTTTTTCATTCCCGTACACCCCCTCGTGTGAACAGCGTCTATCATCTGGCAGGGCGCTATTTTTAGCCAGCTACAGACAGAGCGTTCTCGTTATCTCGACACTTGAGAGGTACCTAAGGCGTGGTGGGTTGGTATGTCCGGCCACGGCTAGTGTGGCGGCTACTGGTGTTCAGAACAGTGCTCATCTCGGTGTGTCTGTTATGTTCACGATGACATTTACATTTTCATTTGAAGAGTATGCAGATATGATTTATGGTTACGGGTTTTGTGACGGTAACTCAGTTCTTGCCGTAGCTCAATATCAGCAACGGTTTCCGAATCGTAGAATACCGAACCGGAGTGTTTACTGGAGTTTACCAGGCATTGCGAGATACCGGTAGACTTCCCGGCGTTCGTATTGCAGCCGAGCGTGGTGTTAATGAAGGCGTCAATGAAGAAGGCATTGTTCGTATGGTACGCCGCAGTCCACGTACGAGTACGCTAAGAATTGCCAGCCAGGTCTCCAGACTTAAGCCCACTGGATTATTGTGTGAGGGGATGGATGAAAGAACTGCTTTACAGTGTGAAGGTGGCAACTCGAGATGCTTTGCTCGGTCGCATTCTGGACGCCGCTGGCCACATAAGAAACAGCCAGCTGAAGCTGCTACGTGCTACCCGCGCGGTTCACAACCGAGTGGCAGCCTGTGTTGCGGCCGGCGGTGGCATTTTCGAAAATCAGCTTTAAGCACCAATAGATTCAAAATTAAAGGTAATTTCACGAAGTTAACTTTACATTTATACTTTAAATGTATCATGTATTATGCTGGTTTATTATTTTGTTACGTTTATTGTCAGTAATCGTTACCTTCTATTGTGAGTTTAAAACGATCATAACCCCGTAACCGTCCAAAATCGGACACATATTTATATTAAACTTTTTTGATCACAAAGACCTAGGAAATCACCTCCTGCAGTTAGGCCCTAAAGTCGTGAAACATCCTGTATAATGTATGTAGCATAGACATTGTTATTACAAGTTAAAGAAGGTGTAGATGTGTTCTCTGAAAGTCTTTTTGAAAGGTGGTAAAATAGTTAAAATGAGAAGAAGCTATGTTAAGGCGTTTTAAAAACTGTCGTCGTTAAGAGTTGTCTCGGGGGAGTATGTAGCTTGTAAGCACATTATTGTCTTTTGGGTTTATCTCACAGGCTGTTTTTGGTAGTGGATTCTTTGGACAAGCTTTACACAGCTGTAACTAGACCCGTTAGTAGTAATACTGCAATAGCGTCAGTTCGGGAACCTAATTGTCTTACACTGTATGTCTGGGTTTATAGATGCATTAGTCAAAGTAATTGGTTCTGCACATAGTAAATGTATGTGAGCTGGATGAAGCGCGTGGTTAAAGGTAAAGCTATCCTTGTAACGGGCCATGGAGGCCAATAGTTTTGTGAGACTTCGAGGACCCCACATTTTCTAGACAATCGGCTCGCAGATGGCGGTGAGGATGTCAGCCTTACGCGCCGGCCGGCCGCCCTTTAACTCGAAGAAGAGTCCTGGTACTCATTTCTATTAGAGACTAAGTCGGCCCCAGGGCCATAGTACGCCTGGAAGGATTAGGTAAATTTAAAATTCCAATGACCTCGTCGGGAATCAAACCCAAGACCTTTCGGCTTGTAGCATAGTGCCTCAACCTACTGCGCTACTGGGTGCCCCCCTAAATGAAGAGTGTGTTGCTAAAAAAAAACGTATTTATACTTTTACATTCATGGGCCCCTAGTGATGGCTAAATTTGTCTGTTCTACATGGCAACTGACGTAATTCGGCAACAAGTCCTCTTATATCAAACTTAACCCAAATCGGTTTATCCTTCCTGAGATGTTACAAGCCGAAAGTTCGCGGGTTCAAGTCCCGATAAGGTCATTGGATTTTTGTCAATTTACCTAATCCTTCCAGCCGCACTATGGCCCTGGGATCGACTCAGCCTATAACAGAAATGAGTACCATGAATTAATTAAATAATTTTCCTAGGGAGTAAAGCGCGACCGGCGCGTAAGGCTGACAACCTTACCGCCATCTTTGAGCCGTTTGTCTAGATAGTGTGGGACCCTCAACGTCTCACAACCCTATGGGCCTTCACGGCCTGTTACAGGAATAGCTTTACTTTTTTTTTTTTACTTAAGAAGTTTCGTGCATGTAGACTGACCTAGAGGACGATTTCAACAGACGGTCTGGAATGATGCGACCCTGCCTGTAAACGTCTCAGTGAACTACATAAGACCAGACGCGTGAAAAGTATAACCTTCGGTTACAAGAAGCTCTACAGCGTTCGCTTGAAACATTTTTCTATGTAGTGGATACTTAACGAAACAGAAGAAGAAACAAGTTCAGAAAAATGCGCTGTGTAATGGCCATGCCAAAGGCATAGTATATCACGTCCAAGCTGGCTTCTCACTGTCGAGCCCACGGTTTTGTCCCCGATAAAATCATGAGAGGTTCGTGGTGGGACAAGTTGCAATGGCGTTTCTTCAGTTTCTACCTCGTTAATAATCAATTTCCCATTTCTGTATACTCATCTATCACCGCTCTTTGAGGTCTGCAATTAACCTATCGTCGGTCTGTATCTGTGAGCAGACACTTGGCAAATTACCTCTTGTACAGCAGCACTGTGAGCACTAAAACTGTGCCAGGATGTCCGGTGTCCCGGATGATATTCGATCAGGGGAAGTACCGATTGAAACTCAGAAATGTTGAAGCTTGAGCCACCCTGCTTCGGTCTGCCTCTATTTTCAGGTTCACATCGTTGCAGACTCGTTATACTGACGTCTTTACAGTGGCTATGGATTACTGCTTCTCGCTTACTGAAGGGAATTATTTACTTTCATGGAACCTTAAGATTCATTGCTGTGTTTAGAACAGTTGTACGAAGTTCTGAACCCTCTCATGCGTGGTACACGTCTCTATCACCTCATCCTCCTTAATTAGACAATCGCAGTAATGAACTGCAGTCTGCTCCAGTCTCCTGTCGCGTAGGTCCCTCGGCACCTTCAACGCACGCCGTGCAATTATCGTGGTTGTGGAGGTCCCACGGTTCGTTACAAATGCAGATGAATCTCTGCTCGCATCCGCTCCGAGCATTGCGTGCGCAGTATCTTGTTGCGTCACGGCATTGCTGGAGTCTTCTCTGCTTTATGTGCGCATGTGCAAGACCCTCAGTACCGTGAAGCAACTCTGAACAAAAACGATGGCATCAGTGCGTATGGGGCCAACATGTTTCTTACTCATACAGACCGATACGTGTCTGATTAGCCTCCGGAATGTACTGAGTTCGAAGCCCACGGGGGAAGTGGCTAACGTATAAAATGAATCTCCCAATTCCTCCATGAAAATTGCGGAAAAGCGCTTAAAAGAAGTTACTGCTGCCTCCTCCGCCTGGACTTGACTTCCACAGGCATCACCAGGCCGGTCGATTAAATTGCTGTTGGTCTTCGCCATTACAGTCATTCCTGGCTTCAGTCTGCTCGAGATCCACGTTATAAATTCGGTTCGTACCTAACAAGAAATATATTCCATCTCTTTTCAAGGACCATCAGCTTAATGCTTTAATGAGGAACTTCATAACTTGTACTCGTGGCCAAATTCTAGTAGAGAGATTAGTTAGTTAGTTATTGGAGACGGTGGGTTTCCCCATGCATTTAGACCAGTATTGGTCCATTGTGCTTCCCTCTATGATATTCTACCAGTCTCTATACCCTACCGATATTGGTGCGTACCATCAGTCCCGACCGAGCCAGCGAGTTCGGCCTCTACTGGTTTGGCGGTATCTATAATGCTTCCCCCATCTATCAGAGGCGTTAGAGACTGCTGTTGGGCGGGAAGCGTCCGTAATTTGGCTGAGTGACCTCCTTTAGAGATATGAGGTTCTTTTACGTGCTGTAAAGCTACGACACGGGACCCACGGCTCAAAGTCCCTCCCGGAGGACTTGTTCCCTGAATTTTTCCGCCCTTAAAAATTCCACGACCTCCGCCGGGTTTGAACCCGCGTACCACGAGTCATGAGGTGGGAACGTTACCTCTAGACTACGGAGGCCGCTTATTAGAGAGATTACTTCGAGAAGGTTGAGATAGGAAGTTCATGCAGTACGCATAGGAAAGAATTGCCTACAGAGATCTGGCTGAAACCCCCGAAGGAAAGAAGCCACTAAGGACATCTAGACATGTATGGGAGGATAGAATTAAAATGAATGTCAGAGAAATAGGATGTGGGCGTGGGTTGGATTTTTCTGGCTCAGGATAGGGACCATTGGCTAGAAAATTCTTACTGAATGTTGCATAAATTATTGTGAATTCCTTGAGTGGTTGAGCAACGGTTGCTATGTCAAGTAGGACTCAGCTCCAGGGAGATGGACAGTTAACCGGTTAATGCTGTTTGGAGAAATGATTGCTATTTTTGTGATAATCACGCAGTTCTCACAGTGGTACATATGAAGAGTTCCGTGTTCTGGGAAGTCACGCCGTATAATCTGGTATATACTCACCGATGTTTCGGTGAAATATACCGCGTCATTCTTCACAGTTGAAGAGTAACGCAAATGAGCAACCAGCGAGAAACAAACAGAAAGCAGCAAACAGAGATCTATAGAAATTAGAGGCAGTTTTCTCCTCCGAAACACATGCGAATTTCTATCGGACCAAAGGGGGTCACATCCCAGCAGGTGGTGCTCTACATAAACGAACTGTGTGTGTAAAATGTGGGGTTGGTATATATAGTTACCATTGTGCTGTAACAGGTAGTATAAGAGTGATGTGACTCTTCATCAACTGAACGACTCATCTTAAAATTCTCTACAAGTGTACGCCTTACAACGTCCTGAAATTGAAAGCAACAGTTTCCCCCCAAATGTTAGTAAGCCTCTGCCAGTGCACACGTCACAGAATCCTGAAGATCGAGGCAATATTTTCTTCCGAAATGTTTGTAATTATCTACCAATATACAAGTTGTACCGAGGCAATGCTGGCAACTCTCTACCAGACCACATGTTGAGCCCTATTACAACAGTAGACACAGACCTAAAAGTTTAGTAATAGTAATTAAGGTAAATTAAATTTAAATTAAACGACAAGAGTCGTCCTCCTCTTCCCTGAAGACTAGAAAAGTGTTCACAGATGTTTTGGGAATCGAAGGGAAACCTCCTGAGCCGCGAGGTTCCATGCTACCCCCATTCCGCGAGCTCGATATCCCTCACCTAGGACACGAAGGCTTAGGTTAGGATAAATCATTTTTATGGACAGTCGTAATGTAGAACATTGTTCTGAAGCAGAGACGCAGACCGAAACATCACAGCAATGCAGCGGAGAAAAGACAATCGGCAAATTCTTGTGTTGGCCAATGCTGTGTCGAGGCGGGCGGCCATCATAAATACACGAATACGGCGAATCATACAGTTTCTGTTGGACTTCTCTGAACTCTGTGTAAGAACAAGGAAGGGAGGATTCTTGTCCTAATTTGGACTATGTTTTATTATCCCGATGAGGTGGATATTTTCAATTCACCTAATCCTTCCAGCCGCACTATTGCCTTGGGGTCGACTCAGCCTCTAACAGAAATGAGTATCACTAATCTCCAGGAATATTCTTGGGGGTAAAGGGCGGTAGGCGCGTAAGGCTGACAACCTTTGCCTTCATCTATGAGCCGACTGTCTAGAAAATATGGGAACCTCAACATCTCACAAACCAATGGGCCTCCACGGCCTCTTACAGGGATACTTTACTTTTTAATCCTAGCTCTCAACAGCAGGGACTAAGGTAAAACACGGGCCGCACCATAGCTCAAGCGGTTAGTAGCTGGCTTCCCACCGCGGCGGGCCGGGTTCGAGCTCGGGTCTGGTCAAGTGGGATCTGTGGTGGACAAAGTGGAGCTGGGGCAGGTTTTCTCCGAGTACTTCGGTTTCTCCTGCCAATCTTCATTCCACCAAAATTCTTCATCTTCATAATCAACCGATGCAGGTACAATAGGCCAATCAGCTGCCGATGTGCCGAGTGGACCCAGCTGGACTCCACGTGAGTCTTATTCAGCGGATCTGCATACCGAAATTTGATGCTGGGACCTGCAGAACAGGGACGACAATGCTGATCAAGATACAGTGACCAGAGATAAGACTGTCCGAACGCAGTGAGCGGCTTGCTTTTAGAGACTGGTTCCGTAAGGAACCGAATGGGGCTCCAATAGGAAAGCAAGATGCCATGTTGAGTTTCCTTGGGCGAAATTTCTGGACCATAGACTTGTGTACAGGCCACTCCTTGACTGACCCAGGGAAGCGCCGTGTTTAACTGATGACAGGCAATAAATCTGGGAGTCTGTAGAATTGTTTGCGTGTTCACAAAATTGCGCCTCTTAACTTCACCACGTGCTTCTGTCCATCAGTATGTCCGCATGTAACAGTCTTGTAGACACTTTTCCATTTCAGTTAAACTCTGACACATTACGAGTAGAAGTGCCAATTTTAATTCGTGAACTACCATACCGCCATGTTAAGCGGTCAGAATTGCTCCTCGCTTTTTCTAGACCCATTGTTTCGCTCAGACCTCAAAATAAACAACGAGTTTAGCCGTTGCTATGCAATAAGCGAATCAACAGAAGGCCGATTCTAGGCAACGGATTGGTAAACACGCCAACGACAATAAAATAACTGTTAAAAGCGGTGTTTCTGCTGGGTCAGTTCCGGGCCTATATAGTGAGTACCCCAGGCCAGCTTAGTTGATGATTAAGGAAGAGTTTAGGATTGGGAGTCGAGAATTGAGCTCTGCAAGGAAGGCTGATAAGAGATGGTGCTATAGTTGAGTTGATAGTTGACAGTTTGGCAGTTGAGGGAATTGACAAGAATTCTGCACGGGCGGCTGTGACAAGAGAACCTGAGAGTGGGAAGCTGAAGAATCTGCACTGTTAGAAATCGTTGCCAGGAAACGACTGGTTAGGACACAGCAGGCCGAAAAAGCTTACCGGGTGTTCTGATGATTTGTAAACTGTGCAGTTTACCTATTGCGCTGTTATAACTGGTAGGTCTGAGTGGTGTCAATAAATTTAATATCCAATCCTTAACCCGTCTATACTCACACACCAAATACGTCACAAATATTATGCACACATGCCACCGGAAATTTAAATACAAAGAAATATCCCCTAATGTTTCTCGACTCTGTTGTTCAGATAAATTGCCAACAGATACAGGCTGTAAATTCTGTAAACGTGGACATTTCTGGCACGCGTTTTGGCGCACCACTCGAGCATAACTCCCTGAAAATGTTACTGACAAAAGTTGTTGAGAAACATGACTCTTCTCCTCAAGTCTCGCAGTTGCCGAGAGAAATACTCGTAACATGGGGGAGGGGAGGCACCCGCATTCAAGCAACGCAAATATTTCCGGTCTTGCTATGTTCATAACGTGTCTCGTCTCCCACTCATAATTGTAACTAACGGAATAACTGAAACGCCTCCATACACCTCAGACGTTTGCATTAGATAGCCTGGAATTCAATGGCTTATGGATTCGAGATAGGAGATACCTGTATGACACCTTCACGATCGCAAGTCTGCTCCAGCGACCGCGGCGGTGCGATGTTCATCGAAGTGCAAATTTGCTGAAGATTTTATGAGAATCTTTATTGAGTTGAGTGAAATTGAAATCTTACAGTAAGTCCGGTCTTTTGGGGTCTAGGACACGCCTTTTACGCAGTTGCATATAACGTAACAAAGATGGCTGGCGTAAAATCCTTTTAATTAATTCCACTGCTCCAGGGCTACTGAGGACCCACGGATCTACGGTAGTCAGCATCAGTGTCAGTTAAAGAGACCCAGCCTGCTTCGCGCACGCCACATCATTGTCATGTCTGCACAGGTCTAGTACAATGGTGGCTTACAGAAAATATTCCAAGTTTGCCTTCCACAGCCGGTCACGGTGGCCGAGCGGTCTAAGGCATGAACTGCCTTCGCTTGCTCGATCACTGGGATCGTGGGTTCGAATCCCACTCAAGGCATGGATGTCTGTGTATGCGTTTATTCTGTGTTTGTGTTGCCCTGTGTTTAGGTAGCGGCCTTGAGACGGGCTGATCACTCGTCCAACGAGTCCTGCTGTCTATGTAAGAAAGATTACGACACTGAAAATGAGGCCAGGGCCTAACAAAGGGCTGTAGAGCCATTCCACCGTTTTTACCTGATACTGTTAGGGCACAGACATACATATAAAGTCTGCTCCAACATTAGAAGTCTCTGAGTGTTCTACGAGAGGAGAGATTTTGTAACAAGTATCCATATTATGTTAAATAATTTATACCGAGCTGGAGCGATATTTTTGTGATAAATAAAGTGACGTTAATATTACAACAATTGAATTTACTCCAAGAACTAGATGTATTCATTCATTCATTCATTGTTGGAGGAGGTTGGTTTCCCCATGCACTTAGACCAGTTATTGGTCCATTGTGCATCCCCCTTTAATTTCTACTGTCCCCATACCCTACTGGTACTGGTGCCCGTTATCAGCCCCTTTCTGCCAGCGAGGTCGGCTCTCTACTGGCAGTGGTATCTGATAATTAGTCCCTTTCTGTCAGTGAGGTCGGTCCTAATCTGGCAGTGGTATCTAATACTTTCTCCATCTACCGGAGGCATTGGAAACTACTTGGGCGGGAAAATTTTGCCTAATTTAGCTCAGAGGTCTTCTAGAGACGTGAAGTTTCTTTACGTGCCGTAAATCTACGACACGGGACACACGGCTTAAAGTTCCTCCCGGAGGACTTGTTCCCTGAATTTTTCCGCCCTTAAAAATTCCACGACCTCCGCCGGGTTTGAACCCGCGTACCTTGAGTCATGAGGTGGGAACTACGGAGGCCGCTTAAGAACTAGATGTAACGTACGTATGTGACTTATACCACACATCTTCTATTTGTTCCCAGGTTTTTCAATGGACGGCTGAGAAGTTTGTGTAGAAATTCTCTTCTCTTGTTTTCCTGCTACTGTTGACGAACAGATGGCAGCTCTGTAGCGGCACCGCAGACAGTAACGTTCTAATAATTGGGCACTAGCTTAAATTCATAATTCAACATAATGTATATGTAAAAAGTAAAAAAAGTAAAGCTATCCCTGTAACAGTACGTGGAGGCCCATGGGGTTGTGAGATGTTGAGGTTCCCACACTTTCTAGACAATCGGCTCAAAGATGGCGGTAAGGTTGTCAGCCCTACGCGCCGGCCGCCCTTTACCCCCAAGAACATTCCAAGAATATTCTTAAGTCGACCCCAGGGCCATAGTGTGGCTAGAAGGATTATGTCAACTGAAAAAGTCCAATAACCTCATCGGTACTTGAACCCGGGACTTTCCGGCTTACAGCATAGTGCCTAATCCAACTACGCTACCGCGTGCCCCCAATGAAAGGTAAAGATAGACCGCGCCATAGCTCAAGCGGTTAGTCGCTGGCTTCCCACCGCGGCGGCCTGGGTTCGATCCCGGGTCTGGTCAAGTGGGATTTATGGTGGACAAAGTGGCACTAGGACAGATTTTCTCCTAGTACTTCAGTTTCCCCTGTCAATGTTCATTCTACCAAATTCTCCATCATCATAATCACCCGGGGAAGGTACAGTAGGTCAATCAGTTGCCGCCGTGCCGAGTGGACCCAGCTGGACCCCACCCCCCAATATGCGAATTTATTTTTTTTAAACTCAGTATCCTTGGGTTTGTGTACCTTACTTAGAAGGGACAGAACCTACTGTACTTAGATCTGGGAATTCCAAGTACTGGTAAATAGGTACTCGCCTTCTCGGAGGGGCAAAGCCACAAAGGAATGGTCAACTGGAAAATGATCCTTTAGTTTCCTAAATATTTCCCACTCCTCTCATGAGGCTCATAACCGTCCTGATGGTCCTGATACTGCCAAGAGAGGTGAACTTCCATTATCACTAAACACTCTGCAACCAGGTACACAAACACTTGCTCGTGTTCATAAGCCGCAAGGAATTTACTAAACATAACGGATAATATTTTTGTTAGGAGCATAACTGTATACTGTAAATAAATAAAAAACTTATATGAGTAAAAATTCTATTATAAATAAAGGCCGTAGTTACTAAACCACATTTTTTTAAATTAATTTTCCTTATATTATAAACGTGATCCGGGATAGCGTAGTCGGTATAGTGACTAGCTCGAGTTCTGAGTTCGAGTCCCGGTAGGGTCAAGTATTTTCTCTTCTCCACGTCGTTGAAACCGGCTCTGGGGTCCATCTAACCTCCTATCCAATGGGCACCGGGGGCTCTTTCCCCTGGGGTAAAACGGCCGGGGCGTGAAGCTGACCACTCACCTCCAACTAGCGCCGAGGTCAAGAAAATGCGGACCTATACACCCACTCCCCCATACGCCTTCATGGTGTAGTGTTTAATTAGTTTAGCACAGGGACAAATTTACCATTTTTATATGATAACCAAATAATACATGTTGTAAATAAAAGTGCAATTAGAAAGTATATACTAATACAGTCAATAAGTTCGTGGAATGGCCGCAAAGCGTCGTTGCAGTGCACTACAACGGATAGGTTGAGGCACGATATGATGCCCTGTCAGTTCATCTCTCGTCACAGCAAGAGGCAGTTCTGTGCAAACAGTGTTAGTATTATTGCTAGTGGGGTGGGACTAAGTCTCTTGCACTGCGGCCACTTCTGACCTATTGTACCAGCACCAAATGATAGGTGAGTGTGATTGTTGAGTAACTGGTGGAATGAAGATTGGCAGGGGAAACCGAAGTACTCGGAGAAAACCTGCCCCAGCGCCACCTTGTCCACCACAAATCCCACTTGACCAGACGCGGGATCAGACCCGGGATCAGACCCGGGCCACTGCGGTGGAAGCCAGCGACTAACCGCTTGAACTATGGCGCGGCCCAACAGTGTAAGTACAACTACGACCTCTACTGTGAATTGCAGTTAAATGTAAGTGGCGGAAATCGAAAATGTGGCAGTTTGAACAACGGGAAAACATTAAGTTCTGCCAAGAACTAGGCAAATCCCCTAGAGAAACGTTTGGCGTAGGAAGATTTGCTGTTACTACACGACAACGCCCCTGCACATCGCTGTGTTCTTGTCCAAGAGGAACTGACAATTCAACAGGTCACCGTTTTGCCACACCCTCCGTACTCACCTGATCTCGCACCGTGCGATTTCTTTCTCTTTCACCGCTTGAAAGCAAAGCTACGTGGTCGTAGATTTCAGTCGTCCGAGGAGGTCGTCATTTTCACAGGAGACGCCGTACGGTAATTTCTTGCCAATATGTTTCAGCAATGTTTCTGCAGCTATATCAACGTTGGCAGACTTGCATAGCGGCCAACGGCAACTATTTTGAGGGCCGATGTGGATCTGTGTAAGTGTATGTGAATACCTTGTAATATGATGCGATAATACCACAGTCCAAGAACTTAATGACTCTAACACGTATTTATTATAATTAAATAATATGAGAGGTAGGGGCCACAGATGTGAATGAAACTAAGCAGCGGGCCACAAGCAGAACAAAACTTTGAGAACTATTGGTCTAAGGCATGATCCGTCTTCGCTCGCTCAAACACTGGGATCGTGGTTTCGAATCCCACTAGAAGCATGGATGTGTGTGTGCTGTTACTCTGTGTTCGTGTTGTCCTGTGTGTAGGTAGCTGCCTTGCGTTTAGCTGATATTCTGTCCAGGCAGTCCTACCAACTGTGTATGGATTAAGAAACTAATAAATTGGCCAAGGTCCACAAGGGCTGTAGAGCCATAGATGGATAAATTAACGCTTTCCGGCAATAAATTAATATCATCATGTACCAAAATGTTTCCCATTCAATTTCAAACCCCTTCACTTTCATGAACATTACGGGTGATGTGTGAACGCATGAAAAGAATGCATGCAAAATATGGTCATATCGTTTCTAAAGTGACATTGCTGAAATCACTTTCATTGGCTGCATCCTGTTCTGTGTCTCAGACAATATCAAATATGTATGAACTATGCTACCGTCAACACAACAAATATTTCAATATTACATTTAGATCTTTATTTTACTGTGACATGTTTCGGTCATAACCTACACGACCATCATCAGGCAGTAAAATAAAAATCTAAATTTAATATTGAAATATTTGTTGTGTTGATGGCAGCATAGTTCCTGCATATTACATATTGCTGGAATCATCGACTTCTAACAGATAAGTTCTGTTTGGTCCCTGTATCACGTATTTGAAACCGATTCGTGGCCATGTTTCTAATCCTGTCCATGGTACAGACGAAGTGCCTCATTGAGACACTAGAATCACGGCTGGGAATGGCTTTTTTCTGAACTTAGTAACCGATCCAGTTTAGTCTTAGGCAGACCCCAATAATCAGGGAATGGCCCGCACACACTGAAGGGTAATTACTACGGTACAGACTCGTGAATTTGTTCTTTCATGCGCCGTTGTTTGTAACGAGAGTTCTGGAGCGCTAAGGCTTTAGAAATATCTTTATTCCTCGAAATGAAAGGATCTATACCTAAAGAGACAGCGTGTAGCAGAAGCCTCTAACCCAGCTTCCAACCTTGATTTCAGCAAGACCTTACATTTCTTGACAACTGATATCAACATTTTGCGGCTTTCCAAAGGAGACTTTGCCTTCAAGTCAATCTGTGAATTTATGTGACGAAGCCTGCATTCCTTTGTCAAATTAACATGAGCATGGGAAGGGTTAATATTTGAGGGTACACTGTGCAATTCTCCGAGAGCTGGAAGTTAGAGTTTGGCTATATATAGCGACTGCAACAGCTCGACTGAGACAGAGAGTCAGAGTCACTTTACGACTGGCGGTTTATCGCAAATCAGTTCGTTTTGGCGACAAGACCCTTGAGGCCCATGACCAGTATTATTTTTTCAACTGAACACTTGCGGTTATAGTCCTTATGTAACGTCCTCTCCGACAAGGGGATGATTCTGTCGTTTATAATTGATGCTGGTCCTCATCAGCGCAGTCATTCTCGGGTCCGAGTCCCGTGGGACTCATGACCGCATTTTACTGCCTCAGTTTCGAGATTCTCCTAACCTGCAGGGCCAGGTCCCCGTATTTATATCCCCCAAGAACGGGGTGGCCCAGTTATTCTCCCAGACACTCTTAGCAAAGAGGGCATTATTGCCACAATGTTTGGGGCCACCGAGGAGCAGATAATGCACTGGATATTGGGGGAATATTTGGAACCACCATAATTTACATTACTAGCGGATGAAATTTGTGAATTCCTATTGTACTGGGGTTGGGAAGTTGTACATTAACGGTCTGTGGCCGGTCCGCCACCGCAGCGGTCCGAGTTCAGCACAAGGTCAATTCAAGTGGAGTTTGTCATGAGCCAATTAGCACTAGGGCAGTAATTCGGTTTTCCCCTGCTAATTCTCATTCCGCCATTTCTCTTCTCTCTCATCCGGGATTGGTACAAGGGGTCATTTACCCCGTAAGTACTGAGGAACCAAGTCTCACCCCACACCCACAGTAATATAAAAGTGAATGTTTGGGAAGCTTCTTTAGGGCTTATCAAGAAGTCGTTTTGGACGGTTAACGTTAAGCGTTCAGGGTCTCGACATGAAACTGTGTTGTCCTTCAGAACTATTTAGATCGAAAAGCACAACATAAACCACTATTGAGGCTACTATTGTAATCAAAGGTATAATGAAGCCTATAGAATATACTCGTACATAACTCAGTTCCGTAGTATGACGTTGCAAATAACTCACATTAGGAAGAAAGCAGTCTTCTGGGACGTGGCATCGTGTAGATGTGGTGTTAACCACATCCCAGAAGACTGCTTTCTTCATAGTCACCGGCGTGAAAACCTCAAATCTTATTACTCACAGTAGGTACGTATCCACGGTTAGTTTTAACAGTACATGTCTGCGCAAGCCTGGTATTTTCCGAAATAATTAAACATACGGGAATGAACGCGCCAGATTTGTTACCCTAAGCGTAAATTTCGGAATTTGCTCTCTTTACAGCCTCTATGATTTTTCTTCGGGCTTCAACACTGCCGGGAGGTGAAAATGACCGTGCGGCAACAAGATATGTCAAAGTTAAGAATGCGTGACGTAATCCTTCACCTCAAAATGTTGCGCCGCACGCCACTGTTGCTCGGAATTGTGCCGCTTTTTATTACAGCGTGGTGTTCCACTACGTGACGTCACGACAATCGATACTTTACTCGGGTCGCGTGACTTGGCGTTCCTCGGGCTGTCACCAATTGTTTCGCGCGCCCACAGAGTGAGACAGAGACAGAGTCTGGAGGAGGCACGTTATTACTACGAGACTTTAAAGGGAGTTCAAAGGAAAACACAGATACACATCTGTGATCTGAACCCGCAATCCAAGCGGCGTTATCCCTTTGAAGTTCGTCTATATAAATTACGTTCCTCCCCCTCGTCACTGTCACAAATACCAACCGGTAAATTGTGTATAGTCTGAAAATTCTGCGAAACCTGATGCTGAAGTAGGTGGGATGTATAGTTACCACTCTGCTGAGGCCATGACATAGATCAGACGGTTAGCCGTCGGCTTCCGTCCGCGGCAACACGGGTTCTATCCCAGGTCAGGTCATGTGGAGTTTGTGGTGGACAAAATGGCACTAGGGCAGGTTTTCTCCGAGTACTTCGGTTTCCCCTGCCAATTCTCATTCCACCGATTGCTCCACACGAATCATCTATCGTCCGGTGCTGGTACAATAGGCCAAATAGTGGTTGACGTACCAAATTGATTCAGTCTCACTCCACCCCAAAAGAATTGCCACTCTGCTTTCAAGGATTAATTCCGTGTGGGGAAATGATGTTGCTCATTCTGCGAATAACACAAAACACACAAATACATATTGTGGACAAGAGGCATGGTCGGTTAGTGTTGAAGAGCTAAAGTGCGCAGCCACCGTGGAACGTGATGCATTAGCACCGCAGTGACATCTAGGGAGAAGGCAGTTAAACGTGGGGCATGTAGCAGATTTTATGGTGTTTACTTACAGGGAATGACACTAAAAGGCAAGTTGTGGGTTTATAGCAGTTCCTATGCCTACGTTCATTGTAATTAGTCACATGACTTTACCGAATGCGAAAGCAGCAAAGGTAGAGGGAGACTAATCACCGCTCCAAGATGTGGCCCTGCCCCAAATATCAAAGGAGCGCAAGACAAGCAAAGGCTGCGTCCTTCAGTAGCGGTAACTTTAGTTCATTCTAGGACGCAGGAAGAAGAAATCTTTGAATTGCATTTTCTTGGACCCAGCATCCAGATCGCATCTGTGGTCAACCCTCCTTTCTATACATTGGGTGGCTGGGGTAAAGCAGGAGGGTCGTGAAGCTGACCACTCACCTCCATCTACTGCCGAGATTCTTCACTCCCCTTCATATCTTCATGGCTTAGTGCTTAACTGATTGAACACAGGAACAATTTTAACTTTACCTTACCTTACCTATGTAGCAGAGGTTCAACTTGAGAAATTTATTATCCCTCTTATGGTAAGAAATTTTCCGCCTCTAATAAAATTCGATGGTTCATTACCGTGTTCACAAGAGCTAGACATCGGAGCCCCTCCAGATCCAGTTGAATCTAATTCGCGCACACACTTATTAATCTCATTCTTAAGAAACATTTTAATTTTATCTTCCCACGTATATATATATATATATATATACGGGGTA
>NW_019739949.1:1256968-1273568 GCF_002891405.2 Cryptotermes secundus
ACAAGCTGGAATGTCGTGGGTTTAAGTCCCGATAAGGTCATTGGATTTTTTTCAATTGACCTAATCCTTCCGGCCGCACTAGGCCCTGGGGTTAACAGAAATGAGTACCAGGAATTAATTAGATGATTTTCCTGGGGAGTGAAGCGCGGCCGGCGCGTAAGGCTGACAACCTTGCCGCCATCACTGAGCCCATTGTCAAGGTAATGTGGGACCCTTAACATCTCACAACCCTATGGGCCCTCACGGCCTGTTACAGGGATAGCTTGCGGCCTCCGTAGTCTAGGCGTAACGTTCCCACCTCATGACTCAAGGTACGCGGGTTCAAACCCGGCGGAGGTCGTGGAATTTTTAAGGGCGGAAAAATTCAGGGAACAAGTCGTCTGGGAGGGACTTTAAGCCGTGCGTCCCGTGTCGTAGATTTACGGCACGTAAAAGAACCTCATGTCTCTAGGAGACCTCTGAGCTAATTTTGGCCAAAAGTTTCCCGCCAAAGTAGTTTCCAATGCCTCCGGTAGATGGGGAAGTATTAGGTACCACTGCCAGAGGAGGGGGGACATCTCTGACAGAAAGGGACTAACTATTAGATACCACTGCCANGAATCTAATAGCATCCCACTTCTGACACCAGTTGTCACGTGTCACGCAGTGACTAAAGGCGGGGTTCGGATTGGCAATTGGATTTATTAACCACCTACAGCCGGTAACTACAATTAAGTATTACACTATTGCTGCTTTACACAATTTGTAATCCATCCACACTAATCTCTTCAGTCCATTTGCACTAGTTTTCACGAGTTTATAACATGGGAACTATAACAGCCTCACCGAATTACACACTCCAAATAATACATATAAATAAAGTCTTCTAACAACATGCTGAGTCTTCACAGGCCGACTTCCAATTCTTCTGTACTCCTAGTTCCTATTCGCGCCCTGAACTTATTGCTCACGGCTCTCGTTACATAGCCGCCGAACGGACATGGATCCATAGTAAACATATATCACGTTATCCCTACCCAGCCAGTATATTGGCGCGTCGGTCGGATCTACAGAAAACACATATCACGTGATCACCATCTATGTTGTGACGTCACGGCGGAGACGGAAACACAGCTGTCTCTATTGTTGCGTGTTGGACAGTGTCTACAGAGCTGTTGCGTGGCAACACGCTGATTAAATCCGTTACAATATCTAGGCCCTGCAAACAGTCTCTTCGCATCTTAAACCCTCTTGGAGCTGAGATCCCCCACCCAGTCCCTCCTCCTTCATTTGAGCGTCCTAGTGACATTCTGTGAAGTGCTGGCCTACAAAATGCGTAATTCTTCATCATGCAACTTTCTCCATCACGTTACTGCCTCTCAGGTCGCTGTCACACTAACCTAATCGAGACGAGTCGAGTCGAGCCGAGTCGGATGGACTCCTACTCACTAAGATGCTGAACGGCAGACATTGTGACAATGGCTATCAAGAATTCCATGCAAAGCAGATGGGTTCGTCTGTGGTGCGTCTCAGTGAGTGAGGCTTGACGCATTGTGGCAGCAGCACAGGTGGTCAGGACAGGAGCGCCTCAACTGCCAATTAGGAGACAAGGATAGAAACCATTCGCTAACTCATGGAGCTGAGCCCTTCTTGAGAAACCGCCAGTTGTGCAGCTACTCTGGAACTTCCCATCATTTTATGCAACCCGAAGGTTTATCACCATGTTTACAAGAGTCCTCCACCGGCCCCTATCCTGAGCCAGATCAATCCGGTATATATCACCCCATCCTACCTCCCTGACATCCATTTTAATATTACCCTCCCACCTATATCTATGTATTCCTAGTGGCCCCTTTCCTTCTGGCTTTCCCACCAATATATTGTTTGCATTCCTCTTCGGCCCATCTGTGCTACATGCCCTGCCCATCTTCCTTGACTTGATCACTCTAATTATACTTGGAGAAGAGTCCAAGTTATGAAGCTCTACATTATGCAATTTTTTCCAACCTCCTGTCATTTCATCCTTCTTCGGCCCAAATATTCTCAACACCCTGTTCTCAAATACCCTTAGTCTATGTTCCTCCCTTAACGTCAAAGACAAAGTGTCATACCCATATAGAATCACAGGCAAATTTGTAGTTCTGTATGTTCAAATTTTTAAGTTTTTAGACTGCAGACGAGAAAACGAAAGGTTCTGGACTGAATGGTAGCAAGCATTACCCGAATTGAATAAAGGCCATTAAAGCCATCAATTATCCGGTGCTACTGTGAATATTGAATTTGGTTGAGAACCAGTAACATTACAGCTAAGGCTTCATTTCTGGGGATGATTTCGATAATCTGCTAAAAACATGCCATGTTAGCCCTCCGGGACGGTGTGACCCTTCAAAGCGCAGTGGATGTGTCACATCCTTTAACAGTACAAAGTTGGCTCACAGAATACATTCATGCACTTCGTATGATTAGCAGAATAAACAGCGATTATTTTCCTAAGCAGAATTACAGGTTGGGCTATATAACAGAAGCGTAACCTGCTTACATGAAATGGTCACGTCCAAGCAAATTTTTTTTTTACATTTTCTCCTGTCTTCAAGCAAATACTGGGATATAGAATTTGAGGTTTCACAGCGGTGGTTATGAGGAATACTGCCTTCTGAGATATGACGCCGTGCAGTCCGCTGAAAGCCAACCGACGTATCGGAGGAATATATTGCCTCCATCTTCAGGGTTGGAAAATAAGCCGCACAAGAAACCAGCGTGAAAACAGGCGGCAAGCAGGCTTATTCGATCATGAAGCTGGAGGCGGTATGTTCCTCCGATACGTCAGTTGGCTTTCAGAGGTGTGCACGGCGTCATATCCCACAAGATAGAACGCTTAAAATGTTGCGATGCTTGTTCTCATGCAGCTCATTGGATTCACATTATTAAAACTGAGGCCCTTTGTTCTGGAGCTCCCAAAGTTAAATTTCCAAGTTAAACATTCGTCAAAATATCAGCAGGTCAACATTCAGCGGTCCTCCTCTCAAGGCGCCGTTTCAACGCCTTTGTCTCCTGGAAGTAAAGTCTCTCTCAAGTCAATGCCTTCACCTGCTCTTATATTGTTCTTTCTTCCTCTCTCTTGTACTGCTTGTACACCTATTGCCTAACTGCAATTAATGGGTTGTCTTCGTTAACACCCAGACTAGCGAGCACTGCTCAGGCTCCGGACACACTGCATCAAACTGACCTATCGTGGCTGTCTGCCTGGTATATTCCACCCATCCCCGAAATTTCACTCTTTATTCACATTCCAAGAGGTCCGTCCGTCCATCCGTCCGTCCGTCCGTCCGTCCGTTCGTCCGTCCATCCGTTCGTCCGTCCATCCATCTACAGTCCTTTTTGTTGGACCTTGGCCTCTTTTCAGTTTTTGATCTACACACAGTCGGTAGGATTCCTTGGAGGGGGATCAGCCCGTCGAAAGGCCGCTACCTACACACAGAATAAACGCACACAGACATCCATGCCACGGCCCCAGTGTTCGAGCTGATGAAGACGGTTCATGCCTGAGACCGGGCGGGCGGCCACTCCACCTACAGCAACTTAACTCATGTGGAGCAGCAATCTCGGCCAGGACACAGACTGCGTTGTCTTAGTCAGTCCAGTCATTCCTGGAAAATTCGGGATTTGTATCTTGAAGTAGAAAACCATCTCATTTTTGTAATTAACATAATGTTGTCATGTGTTTGTGGCTGCGTGACTAATAATAACGGGTTGGGATTGGATGATTGGAATGATCGTTCACTCCTTTACAATATCTCCAATCAAAATAATTTACAATAAATCACAATGAATGACTGCCAAGTACTCGCTCCATTCTGACTGTACTACGCCTGGCTCCATTCTGGTCTCTCTCCATTTTGATCTGAACTGTGACTGCCTTCTCTTGTTATCGCTCTTCTACTGATCTGAACTGTGGCTGACTTCTCTTGTAGTCGCTCTTCTACTGATCTGAACTGTGACTGACTTCTCTTGTAGTCGCTCTTCTACTGATCTGAACTGTGACTGACTTCTCTTGTAGTCTTTCTTCTACTGATATGAACTGTGACTGGCTTCTCTTGTAGTCGCTCTTCTACTGATCTGAACTGTGACTGACTTCTCTTGTAGTCGCTCTTCTACTGATCTGAACTGTGACTGACTTCTCTTGTAGTCGCTCCTCTACTGATCTGAACTGTGACTGACTTCTCTTGTAGTCTCTCCTCTACTGATCTGAACTGTCAGAGTTTACTTCCAATCAGTTGGTCTTGGTGCCGAGACCCTTGAGACTCATGATCAGTAATTATTTTTCAACGGGACACTTCCGGTCATAGTCCTTATGTAACATCCTGTCTGACGAGAGGATGGGCCTGTCGTGTGCAATTGCTGCTGGGGCTCGCCAGCGCAGTCATTCTCAGATCCGTGTCTTGCAGGACTCACATTTTTATTTTCTCATATTCGAGACTCCCGCAACCTGGAGGGCCAGGTCCCTGTATTTATATCCCCCAGGAACAGGGTGGCCTAATTATGCCCCCAGGCACTGGGTTCCATTTTCGTCGCCTCCTCCGGCTGGCAGGGCTCTTCTCTGATCTGAACTCAATTCCATTCTCCTCTTATATAGCATACATAAATGTTTGTTGTTCACTCGTATCCACGGAAACGTGTTCCGTAATGAATTGGTTTCAAAGAATCAATCTCCATGGACACGTGTTTGTCAGAGCGTTCCTTAAGTAACTGACGAATTAAGTTCCATCATGCAAAATAGGAGTATGTTTTAAATACACTCGGCAGGTATCTATACTATCTCCTACAGCAGGGCTATATGGGATGTTACTCTTGCTTCAAATTCTGAAGGTTCCAGGTTCAGTTCTCAACACGGAAATCCGTTATCCTGACTGAGGGTTTCCGTATTTCTGCCTTATCCTCTGTCCCTCCAGACAAATGGGACAACGCCCGCTGTCTTCCATCTTACAGTTCACTATTCACGAGTCCGACTGCATAGGCCACTAGCAGCGTTGCTACTTTTCATGTGGGCTATTCTGCGAAGCTCTCAGCAGCTGAAAGTTTGTAGCGCCGAATATTAAGAAGACCGATGATTAATGTATGGTAGAAGTCCGAACCCTTGCGACGAGCTGATCACTCGCCCAAGGAGTCCTACCGTATGTGTAAGATCTAGTAAACCGAAGTGAATCGGAGAGTTTCATGGAGGTAGGCCTAGGCCCATTGGGGCTGTAGTGCCAGGAGGAGTCCGAACTCTTTTAATGTTCTGCGAACTCGACGAGATAAGCGGTCGTTGTCTCTTCTAATTTACTGTTCCTGCGTCCACCTGTGGGTGCTGAGGCAAAGCATGAAGCACTGGTTTTATTTCTTGGGATGGGGTGATACTGAGGCCACTTGATACGTGGATCACTATTTCACCTATTGTACCATCCTAGGCTAGATGATGATTTGTGTGGAGCTGTCAGTGAAATAAAAAGTGGCAAGGAAAACCAAAGTATTAGGAGAAAATCTGCCCGTGTCATTTTGTCCACCACAAATACCACATGATCTGGAATGGGATCGAAACCGAACCGCAGCGGTGGGAAGCCGGCGATTAGGCACCTGGGATTTGGCACGGCCGTATGGAACATCTTACTCAGGATAGTTCATGTCCCGTCCTTGATTCGAACTGAATACCTCCCGCGTGTAAATCAAACATGTTATTGCATGAGTCATCGCTTGGGTCCCCATAGCGAGATGTGACGTGAAGATGTGGGCTTCTCTTGCACGTCGCCGAAGATCCGTGCGCTCACAGTTAACTGCTGCAGGACAGCGGTAACTTCGTTAGCACCATCTGCACGTTCATACACCCCACACTTCGCCAACAGTGGAACCTACCAAACACATACACACATTGCGTGGGAAAAATGTAGAGTTTTAGCGTTAAATAAGGCTGAATGTGCGCAGTAAAGGGTTCTTTACATCTAGTCAGAGAGTCCCTAACAAAATGAAACCAGCCGGCCTATCATCTTGCCCTTTCCGCGACAGCAAGCAAACTCGTTGGAAGAGGCAATTGTCTCACCACAAGCAATTATCAACAAAGCGGATATCGCAAATGGCAAAACCGTGTTTTCTTCTCCTTCTTTTTCTTCTTCTGTTCCGTAAGAGACAAAGGAAATGACAGAAACACATGCTGGTAGCGTTCAACGTTTTAGCGATAAGCTGTTTGTTCCAAACGAGAGTGTTATGTACATCGGTGTGGATACTTTCCTGCCGGCATTGTAAATAGGTTCCAGCACAAGGCACATAGAACGTTCTTTACCCACGTATTTCACAGAATTCAATGACGCAATGCAGAGGTGAACGGTTTTTAGCAGTGAAAGGGTGATTCAAGGTCAGAGAGTGCATACAAAACTGTTTCATTTCTTAAGAAACTGTATCATATGAATGATATATTTATGTGTGTATGTAAGTAAAAAAGGTAAAGCTATCCCTGTAAGAGGCCGTGAAGGCCCATAAGGTTGTGAGACGTCGAGGCTCCCACATTATTAAGACAAACGGCTCACAGATGGCGGTGAGGTTGTCAGCCTTTCGCGCCGACAGCCCTTTTTTACCCTCCATGAAGTGTCCTGGTACTCATTTGTGTTAGATGCTCGGTCGACCCCAGGGCCACAGTGCGGCTGGAAGTATTAGTCAACTGAAACATCCAATGACCTCATCGGGAACCGAACCTGCAACCTTCCGGCTTGTAGCATAGTACCTCAACCAACTACCCAACCGCGTGCCCTGTGTGTATGTAGAGATTTATTTGTTAAATTGGGGCTGCTTCATGTAATAATGCATTTTTAGATTGGAGGTGACGTTCTCGCCGTGTTTTCTGTGAAGAGAAATATTTTCTAGGACGTGACGCCGTGTGTTCTGCTAAAACTTCACCTACAGTTAAAGTACAAGCCAGGTAAGCCACCAGCAGGGAGGAAGTAGGAGTGCCATAGCTCAGACGGTTAATCGTCGGCTTTCCACCGCGCGGCCCATGTTCGATTCTGGGATTTGTGGTAGACAAAGTGGCAAGACTACTGGAGCTGGATTTCTCCGAGCAGTTAGATTTCGTCTAACTACTCTATATCCGCCAGTCATCCTAACAGAGATGCTATATCGTCTCGGTCGGTCGGCCAGGAGAATTGCTGCTTGCCTTGGCCAACACATTCGTACTACGGCTATACAGAGTGTGTCCCAAGAAAAGCCAAAGCTATCCCTGTAACAGGCCGTGGAAGCCCATCGGGTTGTGAGAAGTCGAAGCTCCCACAGTTTCTAGACAATTGGCTAACAGATGGCGGTGAGGTTGTCAGCCTTAAGCAACGACCGCCCTTTAGCCCCAGGAAGACTCCTGGTACTCATTTCTGTTAGAGGCTGAGTCGAACCCAGGGCCGTAGTGCGGCTGTAGGATTAGGTCAATTGAAAAATCCAGCTACCTCATCGGGAATCGAACCCAGGACCTTCCAGCTTAAAGCATTGTACCTCAACCAACTATCCTACAGTGTGCCTCCTGGGTGTCTCAGGAAGAAATGTCAATATTCTGGAAAGCAGGGCAGCTCATTCGGTATAGTGACTGCCTACGGGCTGGACGACCGAAGGGTCGGAGTTCGAGTCCCGGTAGGGTCAGGATTTTCTCTCCTACATATTGTCCAGACCGTCTCTGGGGCTCACCCAGCCTCATATCGAATGGGCACCAGGGACTCTTTCCCCAGGGCTAAAGTGGCAGGGGCGTGAAGCTGTCCACTCCTCTCCAGCCAGTGCCGATGTAAAGAAAATGTGGATCTATATATCCACTCGCCCATACGCCTTCACTCTGTAGTGCTTAATTAGTTAATCGCAGGAAAAATCTTTACCTATACCATTGCATCGGTCATTCTAAGCAAAAATTGTGTATGTACATATATGTGTCCTATTCCGAACGGTTTCCTTGATAGAGTTATTTCACTGTACAATTCCAAAATTGTTGAGAATAAAGAGATATTACGTACTGTTTCTAATACCAGTATTTATTGTTGAAGTGACAAAGTTGGTACAGTTCACCCAATGTAATACATTTTCGAAAATTCCACCGTCAACACCGATGCACTTTGCAACTCGTGGGAGGACATGGCGTGTTGCTCGTCTGCACAGTGTACAGTGTACTGCACAGTGAAATAGCTCTGTCTCGGTGCAACTCGTGTGAGGACATGGCATGTTGCTCGTCTGTACAGTGTACTGTGCAGTGAAATAGCCCTGTCTCGGTGCAACCCGTGTGAGGACATGGCGTGTTGCGCGTCTGCACAGTGTACAGTGCAGTGAAATAGCTCTGTCTCGGTACAACTCGTGTGAGGACATGGCGTGTTGGGCGTCTGCACAGTGTACAGTGCAGTGAAATAGCTCTGTCTCGGTACAACTCGTGTGAGGACATGGCGTGTTGGGCGTCTGCACAGTGTACAGTGCAGTGAAATAGCTCTATCTCGGTGCAGCTCCTGTGAGGATATGGCATGTTGCTTGTCTGCACAGTGTACAGTGTACTGTACAGTGAAATAGCCCTATCTCGGTGCAACTCGTGTGAGGACATGGCGTGTTGCTCGTCTGTACAGTGTACAGTGTACAATGAAATAGCTCTACGTGTATTTCGGAAACCGTTCGGAATAGGACACATGTACATACACACTTTTCTGCTTTAAATGACCTCTCAGAACATTGACCTTTCCTCCTGGGACATCCTCTATACGTAATTTCCATACAGACAGCTTCGTTAAATAACCGACTTAAAAGAGGAGCATGCAACAAGCAGAGGCAACATCTGTCAGACAACACGGCGTCGCACTAAGAAGATGAATGCTCTTCAACGTTTATATATTTCTGTGGCTTTTCTTCTAGTACGTAAACCCTTTGAAGCATCGGAAAGGAGAAAGAGGAAAATAGTGAGGGACATTACGATGTACATTCATGCGGGAGGGAGGGAACTGATAGATAATTTCCGGTTCTGACGGTTCCCAGGCAGTACTCTTTCGCCCGTCTTTCTGGTAAAAATTGGACGGAGGAAAGTTAAGACAACTGGAAAATGGATGGGGTAAAGCGATGGGAGTTGTTTTATAGTTGTGTAGCAGAGTGAAGAACTTGGGAAGGTTCATTAGCACCCCACAGTGTAATTTTGATGTTAACTTTGGAAGGGCTACACTGGGATGGAATTCTGATATTGATGTGGGGCGCGCTGCGCTATGATGAAATTTTCTTGATACAGTGGAGGGGGGGTGGAGGTTATGAGAAGCATGTAATGCAACGTTGACTCTGGTTGCCAGCTCAGTATTTTCTCTAGGACTGAGGAAAACCATGGAAAACCTTAACTGAAATAGCCGGTCGCAAGACCTGCAGGTTGCAGCCCGACATTTAAATACACAAACCGTGAAGTTAGTCCCTATCTGTGCTTTTGTTTTATCGTGTAATGAACAGCGTCTATATATTCACGAATTTCCAATGGAAAGTATGTAAGAGGGGAGGGTGAAGTCGCCAGTCTGATAGCCTTTCGTAACCAGGAATATCTGTGACGTATTAAATATGACATTGAGAGATTAGTTCGAATTATGAATTCAGTTTCTGCGTCACAGAAAACACGCTGCGTCTCCAAGCAGAGGCCAACCGGTTAATGTTGTTCAGGGAGATAATTCCTGGTGTGTTGCATAAATAAGCACAGGGAAAACTTCACATATTCCGTTACACAGTCAGAAACTGGCCCTTTCAGACGGCGAGCTCACAAAGGTATAAAGCAGAGCACGTAGACAAAACTATAATTTTGCCTGTAGTTTTGTGTGGGTGTGAAATTTGGTTTCTCATATTAAAGGAAGAACACGGACTGAAGCATTTGAGAACAGCGTTCTGAACGTAATATTTGGACCGAAGAGGGACAAAGTGACAGGAGGTTGGAGAAAACTGCATGATGAGGAGCTCCATAACTTGTACTCTTCTCCAAGTATAATTAGAATGATCAAGTCAAGGACCGTGAGATGGGTCGAGCATGTAGCACATGGCGGGAAAACCTGAGGAAAGATACGACAAGGAAGCCTCAGTTAGTCACCTACTTGCGACAGGTAGGAAGAGAAGAAATGACGCAATAAACAACGAAAAGAGAGAGCATAAGGAAGACAAAGAAAAGGTGAAAATGAAGTGGAAAGATATAGCTGTAGCAGGATAAGGAAAATGGCAGAAGGTAAAGGCAAATTTGTTCCCGTGCTTAACTAATTAGTCACTACGCCATGTAGACGTATGGGGGAGTGGATGTATAGATCCACGTTTTCTTCACCTCGACACTAGTTTGAAGTGAGTGGTCAGCTTCACGTCCCAGCCGATTTACACCCCGGGAAAGAACCCCCGGCCCCCTTTAGCTATAAGGCTTGGTGGACACCAGAGTCGGTCTGGACGACTTGAAGAAGTGAAAATTCCTGCCCTCACCGGGTCTCGAACTCCGAACCCTTGGTGAAAGGGAGAAAGAGGTAAAAAAAAGTAAAACTGTTCCTGTAATAGGCCGTGAAGGACCAGAGGCTTGTGAGACGTCAATGCTCCCACATTTCCTCTAGACAATCGGCTCACAGATGGCGGTAAGATTGTCAGCCTTACGCGCCGGCCGCTCTTTACCCCCCAGAAAGATTCCTGGTACTCATTTCTGTTAGTGGCTCAGTCGACTCCAGGGCCGTATTGCAGCTGGATGGATTAGGTGATCTGAAAGAATCCTCCACATCGGGACCCGAACCCGTGACCTTCCGGCTTGTAGCATAGTGCCTCAACCCACTACGTTACGTAAAGAGGAAATTTTAAAAGAAAGATGGAGATTAAAATGGAAGGAAGGGACGTAAATAAGCAGTAGGAAGAAGGGTTCAGCAGGGAGTAAGAGGAAGACAACAAAAGCAAAGAAGGAAGATGAATTCCGCTTATGGTGAATGTGTGATTAGGTTCTCTGCAGCCATGGCTGTACTCGTCAAAGCCTGTCAGCGTTGCGCGAGCTTTGCTGAACACAAAGGAGACTGCGCAACGCAACATGCGTGAAGCAATGCCGTAATATGAAAGTTCTCAGCGAGCAAGTCTCCGTTAAGTGGCAACGCCTCTGGTTCGAATCTTATATGGGACATGAACTATTCAGAAACGTAGAGTCGAATTATCCAATAATAGTGAATAATATATCGGAAATTATGTGGCCGTGGCATTATTTCATGTATTAGCCCCTGAATTTTCTTGGAGCGACTGAGGAAAACCACGACATGCGCTCAGAATGGCCTGTGTTTCGAACTGGGTATGCCCGGAATTCAAGTCTGAAGCGTTATCGCTAGAACAGGCTTTCTCAATGCTCATTTTATGTGACTTAAGCAAACTATACTTAATAATCATAACCATAACAATCTTCCGGTCATTCATCCAACACGAACCAGTTATCAGTCGGCTTACTTAACTCAACGAGGCTTCTTTAAAATGGACAGTAACCGGCTTGAACGGGTTGAGTACGTCCTTTGTTCTCACTAACATGAAATCGTTGCGGACAGATCGCGTTAGCACAGCTTCCTGTGCCACTTTACCGGAAATGAATCTGGAGCGACGTCGCTTGTACAAGTTGAGACAAATCGTGAAATACTTCAGTCACAGTTACCGGTGACAGCGGGTGCTGTGGAATACATTGCAGAGGAGCCTACAATACTGAACCACAAGATATCACTGCTCAAGCGGTAAGATTTCGTGAGGTGCTCGGTTCGATTATCTGAGCCAGGACAGGACTATCAAAAGGGTTTCGTGATTTCCTTCAGTCCCTAGACACGAATATCGAGACGGCACCTAGGAAAAAGAAAAAAGGACCTGGTCAGTTTCTTCCACCGATTTGCCAATTCGCCGTCCACTAGTCAGCCTTGCAGCCCTTCGTCTGAGCAACTGAAGGGGATGCTAAATGAACCATAAAACCATAAAATAAAATGCTATATCAACTGGTGTGTAGCCGGGACAGCGGCTGGCTACGGACTCAACGGCCGAGGGGTCGGAGTTCGAGTCCCGGTAGAGCTAGATTTTCATACTTTCCACATCGTCCAGACCGGTTCCTGGTCCTCCCAGCCTCCTATCCAGTGGGTATGGGGCTCTCTGCCGAGGGGGAAGGTGACAACTTATCTGCAACTACTGCCGAGACCATGAATACGTGGATCTATACACCCACTCCCCAACAAGTCTTCATGGCGTAGTGCTTAACTAAACACAGGGACAATTACATCAACTGGTGAGGCTGTGTACGATTGGGTGGGAAGTTTTGGGATGATTAAAAATGTTTCCAGGTGACTATGATAAGAAGAGGTCGTGGCCTATTTAAGGCATAATTCCGAATCTGTCTACATAATCAAGAGCTTCATAACTTATGCTCTTCACCAAGTATAATTAGAATGACCAAGTATAGGATGAGATGGACAGGATATGTAGCACGGACAGGAAGAAGAGGAATGCATATAGGACATTTGTGGGAAAGCCAGATGGAAAGAGACCACTAGGAGGACCAAGACGTAGGTGGGTGGATAATATTAAAACAGATCTTTGAGATATAGGGTGGGGTGGGGTGAACCGGATCGATCTGGCTCAGGATAGGAACCAGTGGAAGGCTCTAATGAACACGGTAATGAACCTTCGGGTTCCATAAAATGCTGGGAAGTTCTTGAGTGACTGCAAAATGGGCGGCTTCTCATGAAGGTATAACCGATCCTTACCTACCTACCTAATTCTTAAATATTAACCCTCAGGACTCGATACCAATCTTGTATTAAATGTGACTTATACTCAGTTTTACATTAGCTACTCTAAGAATTTGTGGCGAAGAATGTTTAGATAAGAGCTACTAGACAGCCGCTTACCTCATCCCACTAGCCCAATTAAATGAACTTCCACAACATTCTCAATCTGTACAACAGTGTGGAAGCTTCCAGAAATTTCCCATTGCGGAAGGTTCTGAAATATTACGTCATCCAAGAGTATTTAAAGGTCTGATTTCGGATGGCGCACATATACAGAGTGTTTCATGACTTTAGGGCATAACTGCAGGAGGTGATTTCCTAGGTTTTTGTGATCAAAAAAGTTCATATAAACATGTGTCCGATTTTGGATGGTTACGGAGTTATGACCGTATTTTCATTCCCGTACACGCCCTCGTATGAACCGCGTCTGTCAGCTGGCAGATCGCTATTTTTAGCCAGCTACAGACAGAGCGTTCTCGTTATCTCGACACTTGAGAGGTACCTAAGGCGTGGTGGGTTGGTATGTCCAGCGCGATTCACAACCGAGCGGCAGCCTGTGTTGCGGCCGGTGGTGGCATTTTCGAAAATCAGCTTTAAGCACCAATAAATTCAAATTGAAGGTAATTTCACGAAGTTAACTTTACATTCATACTTTAAATGTATCATGTATTATGCTGGTTTATTATTTTGTTCCGTTTATTGTCAGTAATCGTTACCTTCTATTCTGAGTTTAAAACGGTCGTAACTCCGTAACCGTCCAAAATCGGACACATGTTTATATGAAATTTTTTGATCACAAAGACCTAGGAAATCACCTCCTGCAGTTATGCCCTAAAGTCGTGAAACACCCTGTATAGTAAGGCAGAGCATCAGAGTGTAACATTCAGCGTGTGTGTGTGTAGTATAATAGCAACAGTAATAGAAGTAGTATTAGATGTGTGTACATGTATCCAGTGTATTCATTGTGGCTATTGGTTAATGTGTACAGTTGTATCCTCGATCTAAGTGTCTAATTTGTAACAGCGTGTAGTGCTGTCAAATAAATCAAGTTCAATGGTTCCATCATCTAAAGTGATCCTGTGACTTCTTCCGTAAACCCTCTCCCGCCGAAGCTAGGACCGTTAAGCCCTGAAGAGAATCTCATGCTCACATCCTGAACAGCGTTCCCTTTTAGTGCCCTAAACCCAATCCCGACATTTCGACGTAGTTCTCAGACCTCGTGGCGTCCACAACCACAACCAGAGGCTACGTCATCGAGGGCGCGAATAGAAGGATGCAGCTCCGTGAAGTTATTTAAGCTCCGTATCTGCGTGAGGAGGCTAAGAAAAACAGTAAGACCCCTCAACTAACCTGTTACGTGTGAGCAGAAGTGATGACGTCACGTCACACCGTCGTTTTACTGTAGTTTCCAGGCCAGTGTTCCAAGTAAGCTCAAGATCCCCCCTCCCCCAACTTCCTTATGAAATATTGAGTTGATTGCTCATTACAAATGCTAATTAGTGTAAGGATGTCACAAGCAGTCACGGGCCGGACACGAAGACATCGGCCACTACAGTAGACATCGCTTTGACAAGGCTCTCAGTCCTGAAGTTCATCTAAATACATATAAATATTAGGGCAAATATATTGCATACAGTTTCCTATATACGTCTGACAGTTCGGAGCCTTATTTTCGGGTTCGTTGTCTCACACACCACTAAAATCTAATTAGAATCGGTCAAGCCATTCGTTTCGCTTTTTGGCCACTAGAAGGGATGCCACTATTTTTTTTCTGAAGATACGATTATGCACATTTATTTGGGGCAAAATTCTCCATAAAACTAAAAAACTCCTTGGCTTTAGTCCGCAAGCGGACTATACCGACCTAGAGACCGCCTCTTTTCAGCGAAGTTAGTGCCAACTTTAATGGTTAAAGAGTGTCGCGTGGTCAGAGCAACGAATCCCCACGGCCGTTAATTTCGGTTTTCTAGGCCGGAGCCACTATTTTTCAAAAGTCTACATACATTTCTCAAATTAAATGGAAATCGTTACATCCATTTTGAGAGGCCCGCCTTTAGGGGCCCCTCTTTTTGGAATTAGGATTCTTCAATTGCCCGGGAAGTGGTATGTGGCTGGTAATATGAAGAAAGGAATCATATTGTGAAAAGAAAACTTCGCGTGTGATTTGAAGTGCCAATGAGGCTCTTAAAAATCCGTTGCCAGGGTACGGCTAGTGAAGACTGAAAACCCTGGTGCATGTGTAACAGTGAACTCTAAAGTGTGTAGAATAGCGATAGTGCAGCACTGCCTGTAGCCAGGAGTTGTGTGAATGTATAAGGTGTCAATAAATCCAATCATCCATTCAAAATCCTGTTATAGTCACCCCTACGCATGACAATATAAATACATGCTGTTCACAATATTCGGAGATCTTTTTAATGTTAAAGGGAGTGGTGCATATAGTAACCGTTGAGGAGCAAGGGACGTCAGTATTTATTACTGACGACAGTGGTCGAGACAGAACGCTCTAGACTGGGATCCTGGCTAGCACACTTACTGTTTCAACTGAAGTTTTCCTCAGTTATGATTTCGGTATACACATGGAACTAGATAGCCTAATTAAACTGAAAACTACAGTAATGTTCGCATAGGTTAATATTTGCCTGATGCGTTTGCGATTTGAAATGAGGCCGTGCCTTAGCTTAGGCGGTTATTCGCCGGCTCCCTAACGCAGCGGCCCGGGTTCGATCCCAGTTCAAGATATGTATGTCTTGTTGTGGACAAAGTAGGACTTGGACGGGTTTTCTCCGAGAACTTCGGTTTCCCTTGCCCTTTTTCACTCCACTGACTACTCCACACTCATCATCTATTATCCGGTGCTGGTACAATAGGCCAATTAGTGGCCAACGTAACCAGTGGATTCAGTCTCACCCCACCCCAAGAAACAAAAAAAAAAAAAAAACTATTTGCATTATCTGACACTAGGAAATTGATGACCTTTGAATTTCAAGGAACTGGTCCTTTGGAAACTGGGCCTCTCCTTTTCTCACACAAACAAGAGGAATTCTCTTACTAGATCTGAGGTTCCCATGGCAGTGAAGTCTTCTGGGATGCGACGCCGTGTAGTTTCGTAAATAGGCACCTACATTTTGTAAGAAGCTGTTGTTTCCATCGTCAGGTCATAAGAAGGGGCCGATAGCGAAAAAACGAACACAATTTATTTAAGGGAAGGTTGCGACCATGGCGAGACGTGGGAGAGGCAGGAGATGTGAAGGAACATAAGATAAACACAAGAAGGAGAAGGAATTGAGAAATAAACCTGGAGATGCAGACAGTCAGTTCCTGCAATATAATGATTCATGTATACCAAATACATGGCACATTATCCTCCAATTAATATCAGAATTTATCTCCGGTAGATATTAGGATTGGCATGTACTGTCTTCGCTCGCTCGGAAGCCGGGATCGTGGGTTCGAATTCCACTCAGGGCATGGATGTTTGTATGCGTTTTTCTGTGTTTGTGTACAGGTAGAGGCCTTGCGACGAGCTGATCACCCGCCCAAGGAGTCCTACCGAATGTGTAAGATCTAGAAAAACCGAAGTGAATGGAGAAGTTCATGGAGGTAGGCCTAGGCCCACTGGGGCTGTAGTGCCAAGAAAAAAAAGAAGATATCACGATTAACAAAAAATCTGAAATCTTCGTACATAATTTGAACCCCTACATCAACAGGAATTACACTTCAGATGACTGGTAATAGCACGTGGCTTAAAAATAAAGTAAGCAGAACACAGCAAACTAAAGTGCATTTCACTTTTGTCGGGGGGGGGGGGGATTTATCTTTTTTTTTTTTTTTTTAAACAGATATCTGGGCGCACCATGTTT
>NW_019739949.1:1273816-1277530 GCF_002891405.2 Cryptotermes secundus
ATTTTCCGCTTGTACAGCATGACAGAGGGTCAGAGGGGCGGAGGGGACAGAGAGAGGACCTAGTAGATGTCGCTAAAGCTGAGATTATGAAAGGAAAGACATACCAGTTGATTGTTTATTTCCGGCCTTAAGTAGGAGATTCTGAAAGAGAACCCAAGCTGACCAGTGCTGCGAGAAAGAAATTAAAGCCGTAAACTTCTCAACAGAAATGAGTGCTAACTATTATTACAAAAATTATAAAACTATAAATTACTTAAAAATAACGACGTATTCAATGACACATTTCCTGAAATGATATAGGAAATTCGTAACCCGTTTTATACCCGTTGTATTTGGATTTAAATTTTTAAGAACTTATAAGAAAGTTGCAGAAACTGATATACAAGTGCAGGTGGTGATGGCGATAGGAATTAGACACCTGATTCTAGTTTTACCATGTTACTTCCCATTGTAGCAAAATTTATTTTTGTAACAGGCTGTGGAGACCCATAGGGTTGTGAGACGTCGAGGCTTCCACATTTTCTAGAAAATCGGCTTGCAGATGACAGTGAGGTTGTCAGCCCTACGCGTCAGCCGCACATTTCATTAATTTGTGATTCACTTAACTTTCATGTCAGCAACTCATACTTCATAGCGAGAAATCAATAATTTATGAAACGAAGAGGCTGCAGAGGGTTTGCCTGGAGAGACCGAAGAGAACCAGGAAAGTATCTCAGTCAGTATAGACGGCGTCCGAGGTCGAGTTATGAACGACGTAACAGGTGAAACTCTAAACCTTACCTTAATTGTGTTTGGGACAAGAGCGGAACAGGTCCACCTTGTTCTCCTTAGAGAGGAAGAGAGTCAGCGGTTTCTAACCTAAATCAGGGCCAATCAGGGCCACATTGTCTCGATAGGAACGTGATATTGAGCCTGATGGTCCTACTGGGGAACTACAGCGTGGCACCAAGAGTAGGACTGAAACAAATATTAACAAAGCCCTTAGAAATATTATATACCGCCTGCTTCAGCATCCACAAACTTACCACTCTGCTCACTCAGTGCATTTGTGTGTCCTTTGTGATTCTAAAAATAAGAAGCAATTTCTTTCTTTCAACACATTTACAGATTTTTCGTTAATGCAGGTGAACTGTGTTCTGACATGGGAACTAAATTTTTAAATATTGTTTATGTAAATTCATGATTCAGAGACTGAAATCTTTTGTATTAATAGCACTTTCAATAGCTACTGAAGCAAAGTTGTCCTTGCGCTTAATTATTTAAGCATCTTGATACGAAGACATATGGGGGGAGTGGAGGTATAGCTCAACCTTCCTTGATTTCAGCATTAGATGGAGATGAGTGGTCAGCTTCACGACTCTGCCAATTTAACCGTGGAGAAAGAACTTTTATTATTCATTGGAAGGAGACTGGCTGGGCCCCATAACCGGTATGGACGCAATGGAGAAGAGAAAAATCTTGTACTGCCGGGAATCGAACCTGGGCTCTCCAGCCCGTAGTCCGTAGTTATACCAGCTGAACTATTCCGACTTTTTGATAGATGATACCAATAGTAATTCGCTTCATTTCCTGGAACCAAAACTTTGTCAGCCTGCTTCGATCTGCATCAGCTGAAACCAGTCCGAAACTTGAGGCCATGTTTCTCCAAGATCTGTTTGAAAATTCGAGCAGACTGGTCTAGCAGTAACGATCTAGAATTTTATGCGGAAAAATACTTTTCAAATTTCGACTAAGCTGAGGTTCTTCGTGCTTTTCTTCAGTTCCTACAAACAAATGCCTGGATAGTACTTGGTGTAGGCCACTATCATTTCCTTGCAAATCCTTTCCAATTCAGCATTCGTCGGTCAACCTAGAATTAAACTTTATACACATGGGAGAGTCAGTAAATAGGACACATATGTATATAAAACGCAAAACATGTGATATTCGAAAGTGAAAAAGAAATTATTTCTCGACAAATCATAAATCAACATTGATAAACTTGTCCCACTGCCTTACCAGTGCGTCGAAACCCGCAGCATAGAAGTCTTTGCTTCTGTCGCAATCTCAACAGGGCAACTTGGTCGGACATCATCTGCGACTTTCGAACGTACCTTGAGATACTTTATCGACTGAGCTGTGAACAGCTTTAAGCGACTAACACTTCCAAAAGTAAACACGAAACATTTCCTTATAAATACACTTTGCACCGAGTCCTTTTGCCCAGAAGAAACGCACAACAGAACGCTGCTCTTCGGTAGGATACACCTCAAGCACGGTCTCCATTTTGAGTACTGAAACCAGCCTCTGAACATGCGCATGCGCGTCTGCTACATAGACTGTCATGAAGATGGACTGTGCTGCTACCTAGTGATACATACACGTACATAAAACCTATTACGTCATTTATAGCTGTTTTACTTCCACTTGTGATCTATGTACTGACTTCAAGTCGTGATTTTTGTTACTGACAGCGTCATAGTATAATATAATACGCAAAAGAACACAGCCTACACAGTGAAGTGAGGCACGTGACATATCACTTCTCTCAGCTGGAACCGAAGGGGGTACCTCACGATTTCAGCTAGGCCTACCGCTTCTGTTGATTCACATATCTCTGTGTGGTCTTCATGTCACTAAACGGGACAAAACGCTTATGTTGCGCCGTTGCACCTTGTGACGGTGTTGCTGTGAAGATGAGACAAGACCAACATTGCGTATATTGTGCGTATGTGACGGCATGTCTGTACCGTACAGGAAGTGGGATCGGTGATCGGCGGCGACCTCTTGGCCGTTAGGATGACAGCAGCGGACAGTCCGGCTTCTGGAGGGACCCCTAGAACGCACTCCGTACCGCTCCGTACCTACATCTTCGAAGATGAAAGAAAAAGACTTCCTTCATTTTATTAGTCTACTTTACTTATGTTGACAAACAGAAACAGGCATATGCGATCGCCATGTTCTCTGTGTACCCGTGTGTCTGTGTATCGCCCCATTAACTTTTGAATGACTGAACCAATCTTTATGAAACTTGGTATGTATAGCGTGTCACCTAAGTCCATCTCAGTGGCGTACTTCATAAATTTCTCCCATCAGCCTGTATATGTATCTTTCCTATCTTTGCTAGGCAACAGCTCATTAAAATGATACCGCGGAAACGAATACACACGCAACAGTTAAAAAATTGTTGGACCCGTCGTTTTCTATGTGGTTCGTCTCGTATCAAGGAAAGTAGGAGATTAGTTCTTCCGAGAACTCTTTGTATTTCCAGCATGGATGCAGGTGAAGGGGAAACCTAGGCATCTGCCCCGCCATCCGCGGTTTTTGAAAATAACTCGAAGAAAGAAGGAAAAATATTAAATACTAACATCGAACGTTAAAACAACTGAAAATATTCTTCTACCCTGAATAGTCTCAGGCGATCAATAAAAGTAGTATTAAACGGCTAAAGCGCAGTATTTAAGTTATTTTTCTAGATACGTATTTCACTTAAAACAAGAAATCCTTAGAAGAACTAATGGTCTGCTTGCCTTTGAAAAGACAAGGACCCCGCAGACAGGGATGGACCGAGCAATTCTTCACTTGTTGCTTATGTATTCGTTGTCGCGATAAAGATTTTATCGAGCCGTTGCTTAGCAACGAGAGGGGATAAATATAGAGACACACAGACTGAGGAGGGGGATTTATGAAGTACGCCGTTGAGATGGGCTCATATACCAAAGTTCATAAAGATTG
>NW_019739949.1:1277559-1296661 GCF_002891405.2 Cryptotermes secundus
TGACAGCGTACCTATTTTTCTCAAAGCAAGGGAAGTAGTGGAGCCCATGATGTCTAAGGTCTCCGTTCCGATATGACATGGATTTTCTTGCAATTGCTAAGAAGTGTTGCATTTCTCATACCGGTCCAAGCACCGAGGTAGGAGGCCTGGAGAGGGCGTGAAGATTAGATCCCACGCATTCACTAACCATGTTACTAGAAGTTTGGATGGATTCGTCAACCGAAAGCAAAACACTCAACATTTTCACGAGGGGTCGAATGCCGGTCGTCAGATAGGAGTTATGTTCTCGTACTAGTAATTGCTTGAAATAGGCTGCGACCGCTTCCATGCCATTAACGTGTGAGTAGGCAGGGAGCACATGGAGCATATGGAGATCAGGTTCCATACAGACACAGAACTAAGAGTACTGGGACGGAATTCGCTACGTAGCTGCCCGGGATGGATTCTCGGGCATTCAGTCCGCAGTTACTAATTTTACTGAGCCATAAGGCTTAAAATACTGTACGATGTAACCGTTCCATTTCGATCTCTCGAAACGAACCGTACACTGCATGTTACTATCTGCACTACGTGCTACAACGTTAACAATCCGAGCATTATGCCCACAAAGTGTGCTTACGGGGATCCGTGGTTTTCACAGGACACTGCTAATATTTCGATAAGTAGCATTAACAGGTTGGAATTTGAAATTGAGAAGCAGTGTGTTTTCCGCAAGGTAGGAACTGAATGTGGAGGCGGGGTCGAATACCTCCAGGGCTACTCTGCGAGAAGTAGGAGTTGACGTAAGAGGAAGCCTTGAATCTGAGACAGTAAAACATGGTCGCGAGTCTCAAGGGAGTCGAACCCGAGAACAACTGCGCTGGCGAGGACCAACAGCAATTATAAACGATTGACCCGACTTCTCGTCAGAGAGAGCGTCCGAGATCAACAAACCCGCAACTGTCTGACAGTAATAAAAATCTGGTCGTAAGCCCCAGATGGGTGTTTTATTTCAAGACAGACTGGCCGACTGACCGTAGGTCGTAACATAAGACTAAGGCTCAGGCTTCGAATAAATACGGGGACTTGGTCCTCCAGGTAATGTGAGTCTGGAATCCGAGACAGAAGAATGTGGTTTTAAGTCTCGCGGGACTTGGACCCGAGAATGACTGCGCTGGCGAGGGTCAGCAGCAATTGTAAACGACAGACCCATCCACTCGTCAGAGAGAATGTGACATAAGGATTATAACCGCAAGTGTTCAGTTGGAACAATTAAGTTACTGGTCGTGGGTCTCAAGGGATTTTTCGCCAAGACGAATTGATTGACCGCAAATCACCAGTCATAAAGCAACTCTGACTGTGACTCCCACTCAGGCTTCAAAGCCCGTGTGGAGGCGGGTTTGAATACCTTCACTGTAACCCTGCGAGTAGCAGGAGGTGGCGAGAAGGGAACCCAGTGCCTGGAGTAAAAATAGGCCACCCTGTTCCTGGGGGATATAAATAGGGGACGTTACAATATATGGCAATTTGTCTGAACGTTTTTACTTTCAAACAAGTTGCAATATATTGTAACGTGTAGAGCAGTTGCTACGTAACGACGGCGAGATGGGCGGATGTACCAGGGCAGTTTCTGGGCAACGGCTCGGTAAACACGTTCTCGTAGCTAGGCAGCATATTCTTGAATGAATGAATGAATGCATGAGGGTTGGGCCATAATAACCCGGCCTTTGCACCGAAACCTTCAATGATCTATTGTGCTTACCCTTTCAGCAGATTCTTAACAGTGCAACAGTTGGATTACAACAATGGAAGAACTGTGTTTTCTGTGTGGTCCATGCAAGGGACAAGGTTAAATCTTAGTTAGATGATAGTTGGTTCTGTACGGGAATCTGTGAAAAGTAGACTTGAGCCCGGAGGCAAAGGAATAGCAATTGTCGAAGCCGTTACCAGGAAACGTCTAGTAGAAGACTGAATAAACTAGACTGTGTGCTCTAGAGAACTGTAAGTGTGGAAACACTGATAGTGTTATAGTTACTTGTAGTCACATTCTGTGCGTGGTCAATAAATCTATTCATGAATGCGAACCCCGTCTCTAGTCTCACATATTGCGCTACAGTATGACAGAAATATGGTTCTCACGCTGGTACCTATGGAGATTACTTTGTTCTGGGCTGTATAGTCATGATATCTGGTAGATCTTCACCGACATTTCAGAGTTACTTGTTGCTTCTATCTATCACAATAGATGAAAATGGAGGAAATTTGTTCTTCCGAAAAGTTCTAACAGTCTATAAGGTGTCATATCCCAGAATACAGTGATTTTTATTTATATAGATACGTATATACCTCCCACATGCGCACTACAGGGCACAGCGGTGGAGCGGTTGGCATTCTTGCTTCGCACTTGGAGACGCTCTAGGTTTCAGGTCTCTGCCATCCACATTGAAGTTTTCTCTAATTCTCCATTCAAATTCCGGTACGGTCCTTCCTTTCACATTCCTTACATTTCATTGTTCGCTAAACATCCTACCATCCGACGCTATGAGCTAGTGGCAGCGTCATATAATGAAACAAATGAATAGCTCAGTGCTTATGAACAGCCTAACTTAGCTCCCTGCTTGCTTGTCTGTAATGAGTTCAAAATATATTTACACCATTTAAAAAAAATTGTAAGCACATGCGCCACCTGACTTAATATTAAAGAGATTTTTCGGTATAGCGACTGGCTAGGCGCTGGACGACTTAGGGGTCGGAGTTCGAGTCTCGGTGGGGGCAATAATTTTCTTTTTATCACGTCATCCAGACCGGGTTTGGGATCCACCCAGCATCTTATCCAATTGGTACGGGGGGCTCTTTCTCCTAGGGGTAAAGCGGCCAGGGCGTGAAGCTGACCATTCACCTATAGCCAGTGCCGAGGTCAAGAAAATGTGGGTCTACACATCCACTCCCCCATACGACTTCATGTCGTAATGCTTAATTAGTTAAATACAGGGACAATCTTACCTTTATGATGATTGTAATGATTTACACTAATATGGAATCATATTAGGATATTTCAATTACGTATTTAATGAAACTGCCGGTCACGGTAGCCGAGCGGTCTAAGGCATATACTGTCTTCGCTCGCTTTGAAACCGGGATCGTGGGTTCGAATCCCACTCAGGGAATGGATGTTCAGTGTGTATGTGTGTACAGGTAGAGGCCTTGCGATGAGCTGATCCCCCGCCCAAGGAGTCCTACCGAATGTGTAAGATCTAGAAAAAAACCGAAGTGAAGGGAGAAGTTCATGGAGGTAAGCCTAGGCCCACTGAGGCTGTAGTGCCAAGGAAAAAAAATTAATGAAACTGCCTGAGGATGGTCCAAAATATGGACCGAAACATGCAGCAGTTATTAAATAAAATCAATGTAAACAATTCAACTGGTTTATTTTGAAATGTTTGTGTTGACGGCCAGAGCACCACAAATCAAATTATGCATCCTAATGCAGCTATGCGCACATGCGCAGAAGTTTTGAGGCAACCTGTACGCGTATTGATGCAGTCATCATCTGAGCTGCAGAATCAACATCTTCCGCAGCAGAGGTCAAGCCCCTCGCGACCAAACACGGCCGCGTGAACACTTCCCGGCAGCGCAAGGAAAACAAATGAATGGACTAAGTGACACGTCACGGTGCAATCTTTCCAAATTCTCCCTTACTGCATGTTAGCAATGAACAACGAACTTCGCGGTCGAGTGACTACCATTCCTGTGAGCCAGCGTTTAACCCTCTAGAGCACAGTACCAAATGTTCTGCCATTAAAAACCTCCGCATTTTTCCTGTATTTATGTGTCTCGTATCTCCCCACGAAGAGTTATTTTTTTTCCCGAATAGCATTGATGCGTAGCTCTTCGCATTGGCGACTTATTGTGTTTACTGTGAGGTAGGAACTGACTTTGTATGTTTATGTATGTTAGGGCTGACATCACCATCTGCGAACAGATTGTCTAGAAATTGTGGGAGCCTCGGCGTCTCACAAACCTATGGGTCTCCATGGCCTGCTAACAGGGACAACTTTATCTGAAGCTTTTTACATGAATTTCAGGTTTTAATGGCGAACGTGATCAGTTTATTTCTGTTCTTTCCTCGGTCTTAGAGTGAATGCTGAGTCTGCACCCAAATTCCATGTTGCATTGCGTGCTTCACATGAACATCACAATTTCGCTCTGCTGTAGCTCTCCTGATATTAGTTCCACATTTAACTTTAATGCAGTCATTCCAACGTTAATATTAAAATTCCGATTATAAACAGTGAAGCCCCTGCTCAACTTCCTTCCTCTGCTCGTAACAAAGTCCACTTCCTGAAGCTTTACCCTCTCTCGAACACACATCTGTCAGAAGGACAAGCAGGCATTGCCTGGAAACCTTCGTAGAAATTTACATTTTATGCCTCCCTCGCTTAAAATGCAATGTCTCTCTCTCTCTCTCTGTTCCTCCTTCACCCCCCTTCTCATTCTCAACAGATTTAGAAACTTCAAAATTTATTCACTCACTGGTCAAGAAATTTCCAGCTTTTATAGAAGCTGAAGTTTCATTAACGGATCACACAAACTCGACAAATGAGCCAGTTGAATCCATTCTATATTCTCGTACAATACTCATTTATGTGTAGGCTTGAGGCTTCAAAGTACAAGGATAATTGTAGACATGAAAATAAAGGTAAAGCTTTCCTTGTAGCAGGCTGTGAAGGCCCATAGGGTTGTGAGACGTCGAGGCTCCCACATTTGCTAGACATTCACAGTCAGAGGTGGGGGTTTCAGCCTTACGCGCAGGCCACTCTTTATCCCCAGGAAGATTTCTGGTACTCATTTCTGTTAAGAGGCTGAGTCGACCCCAGGGCTATAGTGCGGCTGGAAGGATTATGCAAAGGTAAAGTTGACCCTGTGCTTAACCAATTAAGCATTACGCTATGAAGGCGTATGGGTGAGTGGATATATAGATCCACATTTTCGTGACCTCTGCACCAGCTGGAGGTGACTGGTCAGCTTCACGCCCAACCTCCTTGAGATTTCATTTCCTACCTGTCAACTTTTCCCTTCTCAGACGTTTACTTCATTCAAAGTTCCTCCCCCTCACACTTATTCCATGCCCCCTCTTCGATCTGTACAACACGTTCTCTCTGTGTTCTTCTCTTGTTGCTTCTCTCGTCTACTTTCATATTCAAACCTACTCATGGGATCCTGTTTAGCTCGTTCTTAAAACGTGTCCGTGCAATCTGGTGCTGCCATTTGTTTACTTATCTTCCGGTATACACGTATATATAGTTACAGTAGCGCGTGTTTCGTTTCTTGTTCTCTTTCTTCTGGCTTTTCCTTCTGTATCCATCGTAGTCATCATTGGCAACACAACCCTTTCGAGCCATAGCCTTCCTCAGGCTTGCCTACTCTGCCGTGAATTAGACCATCCGGTTTTCATTTTTTGGATTTCGCAGTAGTACCTTTCTAGCAGAGCAAGGTCGTCAGCCTTGCGTCCAACACCCAACCTGGAGGATCAGGTCTCCGTATTTATGTCCCCCAGTGACAGCGTGGCCCAGTTACACCCCAGGCACTGGATTCCCTTTTCGTTGCCTTCTACGGCTCTGGCGGTATTCTAACGCGCCTCCATGCGGAATAGTTTTCCTTCTATACTTCTTACAGATCTCACCTCAGCTGCCAATACTTGTCCTTGGTCCACGTTCATATTTCCATGCATTACGTCTAAAATGGGATGATGCTATACTGTACTGTACGCTGAAACCTCAGAAAGTTACAATCTCTGTAGGTCGGGCGACTGTAATTATTGGCCACATTTTTAGAAAACCAGCAAATTAAATAAATTTACAGTTCGAGACTTTCTTTAACTTGGTCACCAGTCTAATTTGTATCTTGTTCACCTTCTTGCATTTTATAATGTGGGCCCTGCATATATTAAAACGTTATTTATTTTTCCTTTTTCCTCCCTTTGGCACTACAGCCCCAGTGGGCCTAGGCCTACCTCCATGAACTCCGTTCACTTCGGTTTTTCTAGATCTTACACATACGGTAGGACTCCTTGGGCGGGTGATCAGCTCGTCGCAAGGCCTCTACCTGTAGACAAACACAGAAAAACGCACACAAACATCCATGCCCTGAGTGGGATTCGAACCCACGATCTCGGCTTCCGAGCGAGCGAAGACAGTGCACGCCTTAGACCCCTCGGCTACCGTGACCGGCATTAAAAAATTATAATATTTGATAATGCTAAATAATTACTGATTTTCCTCTCCAGTTCTGAAAAACTGAAAATCTGTATACTCATCTAATCCCATGCACGTACTGTTAAACCCCCTTTAAGCTTGTTTTTCTGTTTTTGATAGACCAACGGCTAAACGTTCAGTGAATGGTGCATTCCCTTCCTACTCAGGTTATCATGTTGCCTTTTGTAAGGTTTGAGGTCTTCACGGTGGTGACTATGAAGAATGTCGTCTTCTGTGATGTGGTACCGCGTTGATCTTGTGTGAACCGACGTTTCGGAGGAACGTATCGCCTCTATCTTCAGGGTAGAAAAATCCGCGAGCGAGGATCCAGCGTGAACAATTGGCTGCAGTCTGCTCACGCTGGTTCCTCGCTCGTGGATTTTTCTACCCTGAAGATGGAGGCGATACTTTCCTTCGAAACGTCGGTTTACACAAAATCTACAGGGCGTTACATCCCAGAAGACTGCATTATTCATGTTGCCTTTTGATTGAACATTAAATTTCATAAGCACGTTTTCAAAACGTGATCTGCCCAACAGTTATAGTGTCGGGGAAGAGGGGTAGTTCATAAAGCTGAACACAGCGGCAAAAGGAACACAGTAATTTTTAGTCATTACAACCACAAAGCAGGACATTTTAAAGGTATCTTCCGTAATATGACATCCAGATGGCCAGGCCTGAGTGAAAACACATGTGACGAATGAAGACTGTTTCACTGTTAACTTCTGCAACTGTAGCAGCATTGTTAAATAACCTAAGAATCAATGTCAGCTGATACAATTTGATTTGCTCATCAGAATTTGAAACTTTTCATTGCGTAGTTCTCTTTTTTACGTTCACTGTTGGCTCATCTCTCTTCTGTGCTCTCAAGCACTTGCTCATGTAGCCCAAGCAAGGGGAAAATGCATTAGGGTTCAGGATAGAGCTTATAATGACAAAGGCGCGTTCATAGAAGAATCAAATGGACCACGACAGACCCTCACCACAACAAGCCCCCTGAACTGGCATTGCATCTTCCGCACAATTTGCAAACAATGAGGGTGCAGTGTGTTGACTCCGACCCTTCCAGATGACTACAATGGCACTTGCTGATAGTCATGTTCTGGTTCAGTAATACGCAAACACATGGCCAGACGCTCAATTAACCCCTAAAGAAGACTGCTCATTTAGAGCCCTAACAGCTCAGTCAATAAATTGACTGTCAGCCAGAGACTCGAGGTTCTCACAGAGGTATTAAGACTGCGATCTTCTGGAATGTTGTCTTGAAGTTTGGTACAGGTTTACCAACGTCTCGCAGAAACCTGCTGTCGCCGTCCTGAGGGTGGGATTCTGCCATATTGTCTACATCCGACTGGACAGCCAGTGTTCATATCCCGCGTGGCTGGTACTGCTCAGACCGGCTCTGCGGCACCCAGTGAGTGTCACAGCTGGACAGTATCTCCAGAGAGAAATCTGACCACATGCTTCCAAGTGGTCAATGAAGAGTAAAGACCCATGCTTCCTGTAAGCCTCCATGACGGGCTACATAAGAGCAGGAGAAAATTTATGTTCTCTGCAAGCCCATAAAATAGCAAATGCTATATTTGCCTTAGATGAGAAGCTGCGAAATACAAACGGAAGATGAAAGGCAAAAGAGAAAGTAAAGCTATCCCTGTAACAGGCTGTGGAGGCCCATAGGGTTGTGAGACGTCGAGGCACCCACATTTTCCAGACAATCGGCTCACAGATGGCGGTGAGTTTGTCAGCCATACGGCCGGCCGCCCTTTACTCCCAGGAAGATTCCTTGTACTTATTTCTGTTAGAGGCTGAGTCGACCCCAGGGCCATAGTGCGGCTAGAAGGATTAGGTAAATTGAAAAATCCAAAGACCTCATCGGGAATCAAACCAGCGACCTTCCGGCTTGCAGCATAGTGCCTCAACCAACTACGCTACCGCGTGCCCCTCTCAGAACGTCACGATAAAAAAAAAAAAGGAACACCAGACATTTAATGTTGAGATTTGAAGGATTAAATGTTAGATAATTTTCGCAAATTTACCTGTGATGTTAAAGTACAACACTGTGTTTCCCGTCACTCAAGAATTTGCTGCTGCAGATCAGCTGGTCGCTGTGATGCCACGTGCCATGTGGCTCACGTTTCGTAAAGTTGACTTGTTTGGAACAAAGTGGCATATTTTCCTTCCTCGGCTTGTAAGATATCAACATGTTACTCAGGGCACTTAGTGCGGCAGATACGGTGTCAGTGTAAGTTGCCTGAAGCTGTAACATTTCTGGTATCTGACAGGACGTCAACAGGTGGTGCTTGTCGTGGTTCTCCTCAGTCGTTCGAGGTGAATCCCAAGATACGACTGCTTCCTTCCCAGCCTTTCCCAATTCACAGAAAACAATCACCACCGCTGCATTATTTCAGCATTTTTATATAAGCTGCAATCTATTAACATAACACCATGGCTCATGGTCATTTTATTCATCAATTCAGTTCTCTATGGCTCTACAACCCTTCGTTGGGCCGTGGCCTCTTCTTCAGTTTCGTAATGATTTTTAGACGGTTGGGCTCCATGGACGGGAGTTCAGCCCGTAGCAAGGCCGCTACCTAAACACAGGACGACACAAAGACAGAATAAACGCATGCACAAACATACATGTTTTGAATGGGATTCGAACCCACTATCCCAGTGTTCTAGAGAGCTAAGACAGTTCATGCCTTAGACCGCACGCCCTCTGTTATCGGAAAGAAAAGAAATGCCTTCCTGTGATACTGTAACTTGTGTTCATTTACTTGCTTACCTCAAGGCCATTCCATAGCTCAGGAGGTTAGTCGCTGGCTTCCCACCGCGGCGGCCCGGGTTCGAGCCCGGTTCAGCTCATATGGGATTTGTTGTGGACAAAGTGGCACTGGGCATGTTTTCTCCGAGTACTTCGGTTTCCCTGTCAATATTAATTCCACCAGTTGCTCTACAGTCATCACCATCTATCACCAGGGGGTGGTAAAATAGACCAATAGGGGTCGCGGTATCAAAGGAGCCCATTCTCACACCAATAATAATAATAATAATAATAATAATAATAATAATAATAATAACAACAACACTGAGAAAGCTGGTCTAGTGCCACTTCATCCGCCAAGAATCTCACATGGAGCCACTAAGGACTGAACCCAGGGCCCATTGGTGAAAAGTTAGCACCCAACCACCTGAGCTATGGCACGTGGCCTAACACGGAGCTCAGAACTGCAAACTTCCTCTGAAACGGCTTGGTACACAGCGTCACAGTCATCAGGTCCTGGGTTCAAACCGTTGCCCATTCCCTACAGGCAAATGTCGGGAAGGCATTTCAGTCACACCATGATCGCTTCCTGCGAGATCCACTTCACTGTTTATCAGCACCCTGTCCTTCCATTGCGCATGCCCTGCATTGTCAGCCACTGTGTTATCTGTGATTTGCTTAACGACGTTTTCCGTGACTCAGACTGTGTAGACCTATAGGACGGTTAATGAGCGATAAATCAGAAAGGATGTGAATGGAAGCGGTCGATACCTTCTTCAAGGTACTATCTTGGCTTCTGTCTGGATGGAATGAGCAAAACTTCGTAAAATCTCAATCAGGACAATCAGGACAGTGTCCCGGCAGGGGTTCGTAACCAGGAACTCACGACTACAAATCAGAAACTTTTCTGACTAAGTTAAATCGCACGACAGCGTTGTTATACGGAAAAGTACAGAAATCTGAGATCTGTGGATGTTACTTAGCGTATTCCTAGAGCAAAGGAACGGAATATAATTTCTGACTGCGCACAGAGAGGCTGGCTTTCTGCCCACTTATAGTGGTAATGAAACAGAATAAAAAATACAAGGAACCAAAATTCAAGCAAAAAATGTGACATTTCTGAGAATAATTTGTGGGGAAACTAAAGGGGAGAGAACTGGAAATGCGTCTTTTAGAGAAATGCTTCAAACCAGTTTTTTCTTTCCAATTGTGACAGAAGAAAAACGATTGTAATGATCTGCCTATGTAGAAAGAACACCGAGAAGGGAGTTAGAATTAAAATTTAGAAGAATGAGACCAATATGATAACCCAGCCAGGTTCTGACAGGAAAACGCTGGGAGTATATCGAAGAAAATACGTGTAGATTGTGGGACATAGAAGGTATTAAAGGCTTTTCATCTACGGGCCCGAGAACTATAAACAAAACATTAAGCGGATCGAGTCCGAGTGCAAATTCACAATCGCAAGCCTACTACTGGAATACAGTTTCCACTCCTCGTGGCTACGAGCCGGGGTTCAGTTCCCAGTATGACATAGCATTTAGACAGGCTCTTGGGCCCACTCAGCTTTCTATCCAATGGGTACTGTGGGTTCTTTCCCCACAGGCAAAACGGCAGTAACATGAATCGTCGTCAATTAAAGCACGAGAGAGAGAGAAAAAAAAGAAATATTTCTGATCACAGACTTCCACATAATTCCGATGTTAAGAATGACTGGAGCTATACCTTCACTTTCCCATATGTCATCATGGCGTACAAAGATAAAAGGTAAAGCTATCCCTGTAACAGCCCGTGGAAGCCCATAGGTTTGTGAGAGGTCGAGGCTCCCACATTTTCTAGACAATCGGCTCACAGATGGAGGTAAAGTTGTCAGCCTTAAGCGCCGGCCGTGCTTTTAACCTCCTAGGAAAATTCATGGTACTCATTTCTGTTAGAGGCTGAGTCGACCCCAGGGCCATAGTGTGACTGGAAGGATTAGGTCAATCGGTATTCGATCCCGCAATCTTCCGGCTTGTAGCATAACGCGTCAACCAACTACGCTACTGCGTGCTCTTAACATGGCGTGTAACTTAGTTAAATACGGACACAGCTTTATACGTCAACGTTTTATATATAAAAAGTCATTCAGGTTCAACTTTGCTTTAGAACATAGCATTCTGAAGTACAACAGGAAGCAGGAGGGACAGCAGTAAATTGGGATATACCTGCTGATGACGTCAATTTGTTAAGAACAGGAGTAAGTACTACAGAGGGGCTCACAGACTCTCAGAACACGGTTGGCCTCGAAGTAATTGCACAGGTAACTAAGTTACGTCTCGTCACCAGGATGTACGTACGCGAACATCACAAAGTAAAGGCGAATCATCATCATCAGTAACCTGTCAAGACGACAGGTCCACAGTCTCTTCCAAAACAGTTCCTCCACTTAATGCGATCTAGAGCTTTCTCCTTCAAGTGACAGTATCCTCTTCTGTCCCCAAGGTCATCCAGCATCTTCTTACGTCTTCTTCCTCGTCTTCTTGTCACTTCTATCCGCCCATCTATCTTTCCTTCGATAGCTTCTTTTAGAAGGCAGTTTCTGCGTAAAACATGACCAATCCAATTAGCCTTCCGTTTTCTTATTTCGTGTAGGATATTCCTCTGCTCACTGACTCTAATTAACACTTCTTCATTTCTCACATAATCGGTCCAACTGATCTTCTCCATCCTTCTCCAACACCACATTTCGAAACTTTCCAGATGTTTCTGATCTACTGCCCTAAGTGTCCATGTTTCAGCCCCATACAGAGCTATGCTCCAAATGTAGTATTTCACTAGTTTCTTCCTCAAATTTAAGTCCAATTTGCTGGTAAAAAGATTCTTCTTCTTGCTAAATGCAGCTTTTGCCATGGCAATCCTGGATTTAATTTCACAAGTACACCTTCCATCATCTGTTAACAAGCTACCCAAATATTTAAAACATTTCACATTCTCCAGTTGTTTTTGGTCTATCTTTATTGTGACTGGGGTTGGTTGTCTCGAAATTTTCATTACTTTTGTTTTCTCCACATTCATTTCCAAGCCATAGCACCTTCCAATTTCAATTAGTCTATCAATCATGCCCTGTAGCAGAGTTTCTTCCTTAGCCATTAACACAAGGTCATCTGCATATTTCACAGTTTGAATAATTTGCCCTCCTACTTTGAAGTCTCCGAAAAGGCGAATATACAGTAACAAATTCTTCGAACTTGCGGCAATGTGAAAATAGTTGAGGACAACATTAACAAATCAAAATCACGGAGACATTATGAGCAGCTGAATTCCGGGAATACTTGTTTCCATTCGGTTCAGAATTTATTGTGTTCCTGTCTGCTGTCTAAAGAATTTTAAGGTTTAAAATATGCAATAATTTTACCTATTATTTTACATGGATGCGAAAGTAGGTCTTCCACAATAAGGAAAAATACTTTAATTCGATACAAAAATAATTTACAGATTTCACTTGCAGTATTCCATTCAATGCCGGTCACGGTAGCCGAGCGGTCTAAGGCATGCACTGTCTTCGCTCGCTCGGAAGCCGGGACCGTTCGAATCCCACTCAGGGCATGGATGTTTGTGTGCGTTTTTCTGTGTTTGTCTACAGGTAGAGGCCTTGCGACGAGCTGATCACTCGCCCAAGGAGTCCTACCGCATGTGTAAGATATAGTAAACCGAAGTGAAACGGAGAGTTTCATGGAGGTAGGCCTAGGCCCAAATTGGGGCTGTAGCGCCACAGAGAAAAAAAAATCCATTCAATTGAAATTACGTATACAATACATGTAGCGTGTAGAGAGGAGAGCTCGCCGTCCGAAGATTTGGAAATGTGTAAATGAACACAGTATGAGTAGACTGGAAAGGAAAATGCAGTAAGAACGCATTTGCCTTATATTTGGAAGTTATTCGGTTCGAATATTTTTGGGGGGTAGTTATCCTGACTAGATTTAAATGTTTTTCTTCAGCCCCATCAGCAGAACGTAGTTATTCAAATAGCGTCGTAAAGTAACCAGCTAATAAAAATGTTTATGAATCGAACATAGTTATATTCCTATTTAACTGCTCTTACCTCAACTTGATCCTTCACGGCAAAGCAAAAATTCAAATATTCGTATGTCCTACAAAAGGGCACAATTAGTTTTACCTGCTTTGCAACTGGGCAAGTTCTTAATCGTGTTATCAACATTTAAAACAAAACTAGTATTATCTATTATCTTGCTAATGCTAAGAATGGGGGACATCACCTGTTTCTGTGTGTGTGGTGACTCTAGACGTATTGCATGATAGACAATTTATATCGCCTAAAGAAAACTCGTTCTACGTCATTAAAGAGCGCAGCACCTGTTTAGTTCATGCAACCTTCACATCTGCCTTCCGATATGGAAGTTCTAACGGTCATCGGAAGAGGGGAATCTACAGACAGAAGATAAGGGCTGGAAACATTGAGGTTCTGTGGTATTATAAACTGGGCCAGAAATACATAAGCTATAAAGTATGTCATTTAATCTTTCACTCTAAGGGAGCAACTGCGGAGAACACCTAGATTAAAGGGATTAAAGTAATATAGGCATGGACGAAATTACATAACGAGGACTTTACAATCTTGTAATCTTTACTCATTACTGTACTCAGGAAGAAATTTACAACGAAATGCCTGCTAGCATACAGTTACGAACCTCGCCGTCTGATACTTAAAAATGTTTAAAATAGGAACAACCCCCCAAAAATACAAGTTTATTTACAGTTTTGTTTCTCGTCCTCAAAGATCGACTGAGGATGTTGAGTTGAAGTAACAGGGGGATGGAGCAACCTGCACAAGGAGAAGCTTCCACCAAATATCATTAAGTTAATCAAAGCATGGGAGAAATGACAAATTCATGTCAAATGTAGTCGGAAAACCAGAAGAAAATAGCCAATTTGGAAAACCTAAGCATAAATGAGGGAATAATATTAAAATGGACATTGAAGAAATTGGGTTAATTGTCTAGACTGGATTCGTCTGGCTCGGAGACGGCTATTGTAATCGCGGCTATGAACACACAGGTACAGTGATGGCTATTTCTTGGCTATTAAAAGGTAAAAAAGGGTAAAGTTGTTTCTGTGCTTAACTAATTAAGCACTACGCCATGAAGGCGTATGGGGGAGTGGATGTATAGATCCACATTTTCTTGACCTCGGCACTAGTTTGATGTGAGTGGTCAGCTTCACGCCCAGGAAATGAGCTATTAGCGTCTAAAAGTAGCTCGGTCGCATGGAGTCCGCTTTATTCTATTGCTTTCGCCCACTAATAACATCCAAATGCCGAAAAGTGGCCTTCAAACTTTAAATTAATCATTGCCACCATTAAGTAATTTTTAATGTAGTTATGTCTTCCTTTCAGCGTATTTTTTAAAAGGAAAGTCGGGTTATAGGATCATATAATGTTGTCTGTACCTTGTTTTAAGTTTTGAACCAACCAATTGGTTTTAACAAATGTCAAGATGCACGTTATGCCACTGAATGTCACTCCCATTTCCTCCAACCCACCATAACGGCATGGCGCACGAGGAATGTGTGCGGTGGGGAGAGAGACTACATCACTTAATTCAACGTTCTCAGCTGACCTAATGGTAACAGGGCTTCAGCAAATACGTGCGAGAGTGGCTGTCGTGTGCAGTTTGGCGGTGATTACTAATACAGCTGGACCTAGGTGTGTAAAATTTGGCACGGAGAAAGATCATAAACATACCGACATACGTCAAACTGTTCGTATATCAACAAAATAGAAAGATGGAGACGGTGTGAAACTTCAAAGTTTCTCAAGATTACACCCGACATATTTTACGTAGACATCACGTTCTTTACAAAAATAATACGAAACAAAATTATATCAATAGTGCTAGATTTGCAGGACAAGGGATCTATGAAAGAGGAAAATTCTGTTATGAGTTCTGCTCGGAACTCCTGTTATTAAATTAACAGGTTATAAGGAACGCCAGCAGAAAATCACGAACAGGGTTCAGATCATCAGCTTCAGCAAAGAAGAAGTAGGTTTTACACTATGACAACTTTGTCGTTGGTCTGTATCACATCCCCACTGTAAGAATTACCGTAAGTTGAGAGCGTAGAAGCGTGCCAACCCCAGAGTTAAGCCTATTATCCGCACAGGGCGTGTATCAAAAGGCGATGCTTACTACTGCTGTTGTGTACCAACATATTAGCAATAAAAAAAAGTAAAGCTATCCCTGTAACAGGCCGTGAAGGCCCATAGGGTAGTGAGACGTTGAGGGTCCCACACTATCTAGACAATCGGCTCAAAGATGGCGGTAAGGTTGTCAGCCTTACGCGCCGGCCGCGCTTTACTCCCCAGGAAAATTATTTAATTCATTCCTGGTACTCATTTCTGTTAGACCAGGGCCTAGTGCGGCTGGAAGAATTAGGTCAACTGAAAAAAAACCCAATGACCTCATCGGGACTTGAACCCGCGACCTTCCGACTTGTAGCATAGCCCCTCAACCACTACGCTCCCGCGTGCCCCTCATATTAGCAATGCTGGTAGTAATGAAGCGGATCAGAAGATGACAACAACAGTTGAAGGGGGAAGGTATACCATAGTCTGTATTACAATGTCATAGCGTATGTCTGTAACAGCAGCACTGCTTAGTGGCTATCCAATTCAGTATCTCAGAATTCACACAAATCACAAAATGTGTATACTTGATATTAAAGTGAATTACAACTGCTTTAATGAGGTAAGGTATTTTCGGCAAAGTCTGTTTCTGTAGGCAAAAAAAAAAAGTTGCACGAACACAGAAACTGCTTTGCCAATAATCTTTAGGCCATAAATTCAATGGTGATATTGACAGCGGCTAGAATTAACCGTAGAAATTTCAGCGACTTCATGATAGCTCATAACAATCGTCTTGTAATGGATTCAAATAGAACATCGTTGAAGAGGCTATCGAACCAACCAATGAACCAACTTTAGCAGCAAAAAAGACTTTTTCAAATAAATTAAGTCCAGATTATTCGTTATGAAGATGTTTCTGTTTCTATTAATTATGCGTTACTTCTTGAACTTAATAATGTGATGACCACTCACAATCTTTTCTGTATTTGGCCATATTTACATTCACTGACTTTAACTTAATTTCTCCAACCTACACAAGTCCCAGACTTAATTAACATTATGTGTTTGAACTAATTATGGTAAACACGAAAGAATCTATCTTACCCATGATACAATTACATCATTTTTCTACAGTGGACCTCAGCGACGATAAAGATGAGTACTATTCTACGTAATCCAATTTAAAATTGAAGCGAATACATCCTTATATTCTAGGGACTCGCTTACGAACGCTGTCCACCCTTGATTGTCACCCTCGGTCGCAGTCGTCACGGTCGTCACCGTAGTGGGCCTGGACTCTTAGAGCAGACAATTATCGAATTGTTTCTGTTTGAAGTCGATATATATCGAAATAAATTATACTATCTTCCATCAGAGTGCAGCATGTATGTGTGTGTCAGAGGGCAACGCATAACACACAAAACAAATTATATCGACCGATGTAGTCATGACGGTACCGGTTAGACAAAGTGTTCCCTGTCCGTCTTGGCAAGACCCGAAGGCATATTTCGAACAGTTTTCTTACACAAGCCAACGATATTCAGTCTCCTGTATAACACAAAACCTGTTTTCCTATGGGCTAACGAGACTGGGGGGGGGGCTTAAATGGGCATCCACAACATTTTACTGGCTCAATAATCCTAGGGTTCATACAGAGCTTTAAAATACTAAGAAGTTTTAACTTATTGTATATTGCAAGCATTATATTATTCTCACTAATTGAATGCCTAATTGTAAAACATGGACCCTCTGAACAAGGTCCTTCATAAGTGAATTTAACCAGTGGCACAACATTCACGTTAACTGTCAAGCAACCCACTCACTGAATATGAGCCCTTCTTGAGAAGCCGCCAATTGTGGAGGTGCTCAAGAACTTCCCATTATTTTATGCAACCTGAAGTTTCATTACCACATTCACAATAGCCCTTCACTGGTCCATCCTGAGCCAGATCAATCCAATTTATTGTAACCGTACTGTCAACTCCACCACAGTATTAAATTAAGAACATGTATTTACTAGTGGTAATCACCTTGTTAGATGATATTTACTTGTACGAACAATAATTATTCAAGAGGGACATAGGCCAATTCTTACTCTCAAGATGGCAACTTAGTCCAATTCTTGAATTTAAGAAAGCGGCTCGTTATTCAGCTACAAAAGAAAGACAGGAAGGATCCCTGCAGTTTTTTCCTCGAAATTCTTTCGGAATATGATCTCTGACAGGTCCAGGACACCACACGTCAAAAGTGGGAAATCCCAGAACCCTTGCCAAGTGGAGTATTCATCAAACGACTGTCAAAGGTTATGTAAAGTCATTAGAGTCCAAATTCCCTTGAATTTTGGAATTGACTGGAGGAATAAATAAACTCCTCTTGTTCAAATTTGACCAGTCATTGAAATTTAAGGAGGTGACTTGTGGGCCGCTATGAAACAGTCAGGACTTTTAAATTTGAGGAGAAGTCATTCTGTTAAATTAGTTGTATTTCTGCTCACCAATTGTTCAGACGCAAAATCTGTATCACCATAAATTTGACTATAAATTCTGTTAAGTGAGATTGTGCAAGTGATTATAACAATAGTGAGTGTAACCACCAGCTGACTACTGATTCAGCTTGGAGGAGAAATTAGGATATCCAAAATCCATTTGGAAACTTAAGCAAGCTGTTTAAGTAATTCTACAGGCGCCAGTGCGAGTCCTACACAAGGGAACCCATATAATCTAGTTGACTGCACCAGTGATTAACAGCGCAATTATGTCTCTCTGTGAACAAGTGTTGCTCATGTAGTAGAAAGAGTCACCCTTCCCCGTCCGAGTGAGACCATGCTAAATGCCTTGAGACTGATTTCTCATCTCTATCAACTTGGACTAGCACATCACCACCAGCATCTCCTCATCAATTCTTCCCCCCTTCTCCACCAGATTGTAAACGAATTCCAATAAGTTTACTGGTGCCCAACCCTTTACTAATTACCTGACAACCAGAAGAGGGTGGTGGTAAGGATGATGGCGGAGCAGAGTTAAGCAGGCTGTAGCTGCAACCCACTAGCAGCAGCAGCTCCAGCAGCCAGTGATGAGACAACCACACAAGTGACACCCAACCGAGAACAGTGGGCAAAAGGAACAGTCACAAAAGAGAAGTGGCGTCCAACGGTGGGCCTTCTAATTCTTGGAGAAGAGTACAAGTTATGAAGCTCCTCATTATGCAGTTTTCTCTTACCTTCCATCACTTCATCTCTCTTCGATCCAAATATTCTCCTCAACACTCTGTTCTCAAACACCCTCAGTCTATTTTCCTCCTCCTTTAATGTCAGAGACCAAATTTCACACCCATACAGAACGACAGGCAAAATTATAGTTTTGTATATTCTTACTTTTGTTTTAGACAGCAGATGAGAAGACAAAAGTATTCTGGACTGAATGGTTGCAAGCATTACCTAAATTTAATATCCTCTTAATTTCCTTCTGAATCAGGTTTTGATTTGTTATAGTTGCCCCCAAATATGTGAACTGTACCATATTTTCAAAACATCTGTAAGTTGTCTTTATGTCATGATTTTGCCAAGCATTCTACCGACAAGACAGCAAAATATACTTAGATTGTGTTTATTTCTAGACCAACCTCCTTACTAGCATCTATTAAAGTTTGTGTGTTTTTCTTCATGGTAGCTATATTATCAACCAGTAGATTCCGATCATCAGCATAGGCCAACAGCTGATGTGTCCCATTTAATTTCAGTTCCACCTGGTTTTCCTGGATGTTTCTAATGGCATATACTAAAGCAGTGTTGAAAAGGAGTGGTGATAAAACATCTCCTTGTTTTAGACCAGTGGTGGGCAAACTACGGCCCGCGGGCCAGATGCGGCCCCCTGATAGGTTCTATCCGGCCGGCGAAATGATTCCTAATCTGACGAATGAAAAGAAGAAGAATTAAGGAAAATAAATAATTCTGGATTATTTTCTTCTTCTTTCCTCCCTTTTATGTTT
>NW_019739949.1:1296939-1333753 GCF_002891405.2 Cryptotermes secundus
AGCAGTCTACAAAGAATACAACATTTCCCGGCACTTCATCTCTAAGCATAAGAATGCTAATTATGGAGCCATGACCGAAGATGAAAGGAAACAAAAAGCAGAAGACCTACGTAAAAAACTGTCAGGTCAGCAAAGTATTTTTAAGAAAGTAAATAGTTCTCAGAAAGCAGCTACACATGCAGGTTATGTTGTAGCATACAATATTGCTAAAAGTAACAAAGCTCTCTCTGATGGGGAGTTTGTTAAACACTGCATGCTCAAAGTTTGTGATATTTTATGTCCTGACAAGACAAAGGATTTTGAAACTGTAAGCTTATCTCGAAAAACAGTGACTTCTAGAATCGAAGTCATAGTTAAAAACATATTATCACAGTTGGAATCAAGGATTGGTCAATTTAAATTCTGCTCCATTACTATGGATGAAAGCACTGATATAAATGATACTGCACAGTTGCTATTATTTATAAGGTGTTGACGAAAACTTCTCTATTACAGAGGAATTAGCAAGCATGCGGTCGTTAAAGGGAACTACAACAGGATCAGATATTTTTCATGAATTTCTGGAAGGCTTTTCATCTTTGAAAGTACCTATAACTAGCATATGCAGTATTACGACAGATGGAGCACAAAGTATGACAGAGACAAAATCTGGATTTGTTGGGATCTTTAATCAAGAATATCCCGAGAACAATGTTGTATTTCTGCATTGCGTCATACATCAAGACGCCCTGTGTAAATCTGCCTTGGATATGAAACCTGTGCTTGATGTCGTTGTGAAGCTTGTTAATGCCATTCGATCTCGAGGGCTTACTCACAGACAATTTCGAGAGTTTCTTGACTCCATGCAATCTGAATACTCTGATTTACTGTACTACTCGAAAGTAAGGTGGCTTAGCGCGGGACGCGTCTTCGAGCGAGTTTGGCAGCTGAAAGACGAAATAGTGTCATTCTTCCAAGAGAAACAGTGGTCTGTAGAATGTGAAATGCTGGAAGATACTGCATGGCTTTCGGACTTTGCATTTTTCACAGATCTTCTCTGCCACCTGAACAAGTTGAATGTCAAGATGCAAGGAAAAAATCAATTTATTGATGATATCTGGGGCCATATCAGAAGTTTTAAACTACAACTTGTTCTGTTTGCAGATCAGCTAGCTAAGAATGACTTGTCTCACTTCCCGAGGTTAAATTCAATAGCCCCAGTGATGAAGGACAAGCTTAGGAGCTACGAGGATAGCCTGAGAAGACTCCGTGGTGAATTTGAACGAAGATTTCAAGACTTCAGTGCCATTGAAAAAGACTTGGATGTTTTCAGTATGCCTTTTAATGTAGACTGTGAAACAGTGAAACCGGACTTGCAACTTGAATTAATTGAGTTGCAATGTAACACTCAACTCAAACAGTTGTTTCTCAATGTCCCAAAATTAGAGTTCTACAAGTCCTTGTCGAAATCCAGTTTCCCAAATCTGATATCTCATGCCCAGAAAGTCACTGCTATGTTTGCTTCATCCTATATATGTGAACAGGTGTTTTCTACAATGAAACTTCGAAAGAGTTGTATTAGAAACAGACTGACAGATGAGCATTTAACTTCACTTCTGAGAATCAGTGCATCCCAGTTCGAACCAGATTATGAGAAAATTTTGGAAATGCAGTCACAGTTTCATTTGTCACATTTTCCTTCATAATCTTTCAATCGTTAATTGGGCTTAGTATTACAAGAATTTTGTAAAATCTACCATTATTGTTTTTAATAAATTATATTGGCCCGCCTAAAGTTTTTTCTTTTTTCTTTGGCCCCCTCCTAAAAAAGTTTGCCCATCACTGTTTTAGACCATTCTGGATAGGAAAATTATCAGACAAATATTTACATACATGGACTTTACTATATGTTTCGTTTAAAGACATTCTAATCAGCATAATTAGTTTCATGGGTACCCCAAACTCATTTTTTCTCCAATATCTGACTAATGCAAACAATCTGCTCAGTAGTTGATCTATTATGTCAAAATCCACACTGATGATCCCCAATAATTTCATCTACATATGGACTTAACCTCGAGAGAAGAATATTAGATAAAATTTTGTATGAAGTTGATAGCAGTGATATTCCACGACAATTATTACAGTCAGCTTTATCACCCTTCTTGTGAGCTGGTACAATAATAGACTCCGTCCACTGATCAGGCAATTCTTCCTAATTCCAAAGAGAATTAATTAGCTTATGGATCTTGCAAAGTTATATTTCACCTCCTGCTGGAATATGATCACAACCTGGCAATTTATACCTTTTCAACTTTGCAACAGCAATTTCAAACTCAAAAGGACTAGAATCAGGTACTGACGGCTCTGCTGTGTGCATTTCTGTCTGCCTAACATCACTGACCCTATGTACATTCAATAACTGAGAGAAGTAGTTCTTCTACCTGTTCAAAATGTTGTGGGAATCTCCAAGCAGATCACCATTTTCACCCTTCACTAAGTTACTTCTAGGTTGAGGCCAGCCAACATTTTGAAAAGTAACACAAAAAGAGCCACAATCATGGTTCAGTAGTACTCCATATATTGGCAGGAAAGCGATCAAATAATGCATCGCCTGTAATCTCCAGCCAGCCCATCACAGACCCTGTTAGCCAGTTCCTTCAGGATTACAGCAGACATTTGTAGGCACAGGAGCAATTACAATAGACACAATTTACTTTGGGTTTTGTGAGAGGAGGGACTGACAGACTTATAAAAAAGAGTCAAAACTTGTGTGACTTTGCAACAGATATTTTCACTGAGAAAAATAATCATTGCATGGAGCAGGAGTACAAGGTGTAATAATAATAATAAAAAGGCCAGTTCAGATGCATCTACCCACTTTTCTTAGTTTACATTTCCTCTGTCAACATTTTTAAAAACGTCACATGCCACCACTGCATTTAATGCTACTACCAAAGCTGTAATCTGATGATTGTAGAGTACTTGAAAGGAGGAAAGAGAGTGGCTTTTAAACAGAACCACGTATGATTCACTATCTGTCTCTAAGGAATTTAATTTCATGACGTAGCTTCTTGAATAGAGAACTGGACTGGAGCTGTAGCAAAATCTGAATCAAAATTCTTTATTATGACAAAAATGTAGTAATTTTGGAAGGGAATACTCATATACTGAATAGTCTTGAAAGAGTTATATGAAACCTATCTATGCAAAATCTGGCTTGAATCATTCTGGTTCCTTCGCATGATTCTGCATTAAAATCCACTAACTTGGACAGTCTCCCATCAAGAGGCAAGAGCGTTGAAGTTATCCCAAGGGAGAACTCACTTTCACATGATTTTATTCACTAATTTGCATCAGTATTTTCATTCATTCATTGTTGGAGGAGGTGGGTTTCCCCATGCACTTAGACCAGTTATTGGTCCATTGTGCATCCCCCTTTAATTTCTACTGTCTCCATACCCTACCGGTACTGGTGCCCGTTATCAGCCCCTTTCTGCCAGCGAGGTCGGCCCTCATCTGGCAGTGGTACCTAATACTTTCCCCATCTACTGGAGGCATTGGAAACTACTTGGGCAGGAAAATTTGTCTAATTTAGCTCAGAGGTCTCCTAGAGACATGAGGTTCTTCTATGTGCCGTAAATCTACGACACGGGACCCACAGCTTAAAGTCCCTCCCGGAGGACTTGTGCCCTGAATTTTTCCGCCCTTAAAAATTCCACGACCTCCACCGGGTTTGAACCTGCGTACCTTGAGTCATGAGGTGGGAACGTTACCCCTAGACTACGGAGGCCGCTTAATTTGCATCAGTATGTTTTCTTTCATTTTCAACATAAATAAATATTTACTGATAGTCTGATTGTCCAAGTACCACAGTGTTCAGATCCACTCTTCTTTTCTCGATAACAGACCACTTTGCATTATCCAGAGTGAAAGGAACTGATCTATATTATGTAAGATTTGAGGCTTTCATGGCGGTGACTATGAAGAAAGCAGTCTTCTGGGATTTGGCACCGTGTATATGTGGTGTTAACCGACGTTTCGGAGGAACGTATCGCCTCCATCTTCAGGGTAGAAGAAAAAGTATAAGAAATCTGCAAGTGACAAGACCGTGAGAACGGTAAATTACCGTACTGCAATACTTGCACATCGCTTTAATAGCCATGGTTACTGCATGTTCACAGAAGTATGGGTGAAATTTCAGGATATCTCCCGGTCTTCTCTGTTAGGTCCACTGTAGGAAACAGACAGGAATTTCACATTTTTATACTACATGTACATTTTATAAGATGTAACTAAGTCCCTGTAGTAAGGCAGTAGTTCTCAAACAGTGCATAAAGGCACACTAGTATGCCATAAGAATAAGTCAAGCGTACTTTGTGGTACTGAAGAGAAGAATGATTATATAAAATTTAGTATGCCATTTGGATAAATTTTTTAAATTAATATTATCAACAAAACATCAAATTCCTGTTTTAAAATACAGGTTCCCTGATTTGCAATGGTAATTTGCTCTATGATGTGTGTTCACAAAGTAAAAATTCGTAAATCGAAAATATTCACATTACTCTACACATAAAAAGTCACCGATTCTGAGTCCCAGAAAATCCCCCAGTATTTGTAACATATGTTTTAATATTAAATAAGCATTAATATTGTGATATGTTGCACAATGACAGTATTACTAATTATTCTTATTGTTATAAATATAATTGTAGTAGTGTACATGTAGTTTCATTTTTACTCCCTGAAATAATTTAACTAAAATCTGTTTCCTCGTCACTCAGTTCAGTCATATTGAACTGTGTCCCAAGTCAAATTCAGTCTCCGTTTAGACATACTACATGGAACCAGTAGACAAAATAACACACACTTTACCACAGTAAGAAGTCCATACAGCTTACACAGATTCCTAACTAAGTAATATTTCTGGAACAACCTACAAGCTAATTTATTCAGCAACTTGACAGCAGGATGTGCAGTAAAACCGCAGTAAAACCCTTAAGACACCAGACAAAAAACGGGTCTGACTGCATGGAAGCAAACTGCTTACAGTTCACAGTGCATGGTATGTACCATTCAGACCTGGTCAGAACAAATCATGAGATGGCAGAAGAATTCAGGATCATATCCTAAAAGTACCATGTCTCTATTGACCTTCAGACAGCAGAAAAAAAAATCCTTGGCAAGCAGCCAAAGGTGGATCACCAATTACGGATACAATTTCAAGCAGCGGATTTTGTTGAATTCCCCAAGTAACCTCAACACAACAAATTTATAACAAAATAAACCAGTCTAATATCACTGTGTTACACTGGTTTTACTTAGTGACTGCTATCTACACACACTATGGTTCACTGTTACACATGCACTAGTGTTCTCAGTCTTCACTAGTCATATCCTGGAAACAGATTTATAACAGTCTCACTGTCATTGCAGCACACATGAAGTTTTCTTTTCACAACCTAATTCCTTTCTTGCCACCTCTTCTCAATTGTCTTCAACTGCCATTTCCAGGGACTCTCTCAATTATAAATCTAGTCAGAGTTACTTCACAAATGTCAGTTTACTGCCCATTATTTTGTCTTGGTGACAAGTCCCTTGAGAATCATGACCAGTATTTTTTTCAACTGGACACTTGTGGTCATAGTCCTTACTTAACATATTCCCTAATGGGAAGACAGGTCTGTCATTCACAACTGCTGCTGGCTCTTACCAGCACAGTCATTCTCAGATCTGAGTCCTGCACCACTCATGACTACATTGTACTGTCTCAGATTCAAGACTCTCCAACCTGGAGGGCCAGGTCCCCATACTTATATACAGCAGGAGCAGCGTGGCCTAGTTATACCCCCAGGCACTTGGTTCCCTTTTCATAACCTCCTACGACTCGGAGGGCTATGGTGAAGGCATTAGACTATGCCTCCACACGGGCTTCTGATTCGAGCTGCTTGAGATCCTCTGTATGTAGTGTCGGGGCAAAACCACAGAAAACACCGTTCATTCTCATATACTGTTTCCACGGGAATGTGTTTGCATCATGCAGCAACGGTTTGTTTACCAAGAATCTGCTGCCCTAACAACAGCGCTGTCACACTGTTTGGCCTCCGCTGGCTCCACTATTCTGGTGTCATGTCACAACATATATTTATATCCAGTTGTTACAATGTCAGTTTCCGTATTTCCTGTCATGTAAGTTAGATGATGATTTCTTCCAGGATTCGTTTTTGTTTTGTATTATATGTATTTATATTGCATGATGTGGGTGAATTGCTTATACGAGTATGTTATTACTGGGTTTATTACATATGTTTCTCCTTGATTTCCTTGTGCTGTCATAATTGAATTGTTCTGTAAATATGAGTGATTATTAACAAATCTACTGGGCTGAATGTTAATTATATCTTGTCAAACTTTAAAATTTTAACTTAATACCTATCTAGTGACAAGTGTTCATCTTGCTCTGTTCTTTATTCTATTTTTTAACTTATTTCTCTTTAGAGTGTGTTGTATATTTATTTATGTGAGGTTGTTAGTTCTCAAGTTGTCCCTGTTCATGGTTCAGTGTGGAATGACTTGTGTTTGTCATATTGGGTATGTAGCTTGAGTCTTGTGACATTGCGGGGGAGGGAGAAGGTGGTTGCATAATGCTAGGGGCGTGGTGTTGGAGACGGTTTTCTGAACGTGCATCATTATGATGGTTACAGTTTATTATAAGGTCAAATATGGGGTTATGTATCTGTGAAGGCATCATTCATCTGTAGCTTCTGCTACTCAAATCGTATATGTGAAAACATTTTAACAATTAATATTGCTATGGATCCATGATTTAAGAATACTGCCTGATGATGGTCCAAATGTGGATCGAAACATGTAGCAGTCACAAAATAAAACCAAAGTAACACAGTGATATTAGATTGGTTTAAATTTTATAAATTTTCTGTTCATGGACAAAACACCACATGATGACACACAACAGGATGCAAACAATAAAGATAACCTAACCTGTACTCAGTCATGACAGGATAGGTTAGGTAATGTGGTAAATTAAACAGAGAGAGAACAGCATAACAGAATATATCCTATTATTATGTTTGATAAAATTACAAAATGTATACACATATTTAACATATGTAATGTTAGCCAGAAAATCTATCGAACAGCTACTGAACACCTGTCATTTAATAACAGTTACATAAATACTTCACCTGCAACCCTCATCCCATGTGTTAATCCCAGTTTCTGTACCAGACACATAAACTCATGTATAGTATTTTACACCAGTATCTATAATCTCTAGTAAACAGAGAACAATCTACAAGCTTGTGGCTAACAGATAAAAGAAAGACCAGCTGGCAATAAAACTAAAATACATATGTTACATGATGTACCATACAAACAATTTTAATTCTTCTACATACGCAATAAAGCACAAAATATAAAAATTTCAAAGTAATCAAATCTGAAACATTTATTCACTGATTTGTAATGTGCAGAGCATGAGAAAGGTGGATTTGTAACAGCACACAGCATCCATATGTTGACCACTGGTTCAAACTGTAATGCTCTGCAATAATCATTCGTAATGTAGTCTCCTGGGTTATAACTAGGGACCAGATTTTAATGCAAATGCATATTTCTTTCTTGCAACCAGAAAGTATGCTCCTTTGGATATATGTACGAATTACTTAATTTCTTAAATTTTGGACATGATTTGATGGTGCTTATAAATGCATATTTTGCATGTATTATGAATAAGCATCATATTTTTGAAGATCTCTATTTATACTGCATATTTCCCTTTTAAAATGTTTATCATATATATTTTTTAATTTTATGTTTTTAATTATGGTCGTGTGTATACAATTTTTCTTTCCCGCGTTAGAATATGTTGCATATTTGACTCAACATTTCGTCATGATTCATGTTTCCAATGCAGTGCCCAGGATGGGACTTCCCCGATCCTTCTACTCGTAACTTGCCTCATCCGCGTATCATCAAAGTGGCCGCGAAGAGATTAGTTGGAAGCGTTCACTTGTAGCCGCTATCAATGTAATACGATTCAACCTCGATCCCTCTACTCGTAACTTGCCTCATCCGCGTACCATCAAAGTGGCCGCGAAGAGATTAGTCGGAAGCATTCACTTGTAGCCGCTATCAATGTAATACGATTCAACCTCAATCCCTGTACTCGTAACTTGCCTCATCCGCGTATCATCAAAGTGGCCGCAAAGAGATTAGTCAGAAGCGTTCACTTGTAGCCGCTATCAATGTAATACTATTCAACCGATAAGGGACTTCACTTATTTATTTCCGAAGTCTCCATGAGGTTCGTTACGCTTCTTCATTTGAAGCTGGGGCCATTCACATTAGTGGTGACTAGTGTGTAGTTAAGTCTGTTTAGCGTTCTGTAGTCATGCTGAAAGTGAAAGTAAGTCAGAAAACTAAATTACAGATGTATCAGCGGCAGTTTGAAGGGGAGATGATAAGTACGTATAACGAAATTCTTTATTGCCGAGTGTGTGAGAAAACATTTGGTTGTGAAAAACGCTTTCAAGTGCTTCAGCATTTGAACACTAATATACACAAAGAGAATATTAAAATTAAATCCACGAAAAGTGCTCCTGTTCAAAAATTGCATAGTGAATTTTCTAATAATAGTTTTTCACAGTTTTCCTTTGATTTATGCGAAGCCTTTTTAGCGGCAGATATTCCGCTGTGGAAACTAATTAATCCTACTCTGAGAAACTTCATAGAGAAGTATACACAGTGCAAAGTGCCGGATGAATCTACTGTGCGCAAAAATTACGTGAAGCAGTGTTACGATCTTACAATTGAAAGCATTAGAGATAAGATTCAAGATAATTTTGTGTGGGTATCAATCGACGAAACACAAGATTGTGAGGGACGGTTTATTGCAAATTGTATAGTTGGATCCCTTAACAAGAATAAACAATCTACCCCATATCTTCTTGCGGTAGTGCAATTTAAAACCACAAATAGCTCTGCAGTTTCCGGATTTTTTATCAATTCAATGAACTTACTATGGCCGAATGGCATTCAGTATGAGCGCGTATTGCTCTTTGTGACTGATGCTGCAAGTTATATAATGAAAGCCGGTACTGCTCTTAAAGTTATATTTCCAAATATGACACATTTGACTTGCCTTGCCCATGGGTTGCACCGTGTTGCAGAAACAATTCATGCAAATTTTCCGCTTGTTGACAAGTTGGTGTCTTCTGTGAAGAAGGTATTTGTTAAAGCGCCATACAGAAAAGAAGCCTTCAAAGCAGTAGCACCAAGCGTTTCACTTCCGCCAGAACCAATTTTAACGCGCTGGAGCACGTGGCTGTGTGAAGTGAGTTATTATACCGAACATTTAGAAACAGTTAGGAATGTCGTGAATACATTTGATCCCGAAAGTGCAGCATCAATTCAAATTGCCCAAGAAGTACTAAAAAACGCAGAACTAGAAACTAATCTTTCCTATATATCTGCTCACTTCTCTGATCTTCCATCCGCCATTTCCTCACTGGAAGCAAGCAACAGCAATACTACTTTGTATCAGCCGTTAAGCTTGTTCAAAACCAGTTTCCAAATTGAATTTTGTTCCTGGAAGTGTCGGTGAAGTAGTAAAGGAAAAAGTACACAGCATTCTTTAAAAAAATCCAGGATATGAAGAAATTTGTGAAATTGAAGAAACTTTAGCCGGTTAACGTACTGAACTGCCAAGTAAAAGATTACTAACAGTGGATCAAATAGCGGCTTTTGTACATGCGCCCCTAAGTTCCTGTGAGGTGGAAAGAAGTTTTTCCCACTATAAGGACATCTTACGAGACAATAGGAGGCGACTAACTATGGAAAACCTAGAACATTTAGTAATTGTGAGCTGCAACAGAAGAGAAGTTGAAAGTTCGGAGAGCTAACTGTGAGTACCATTGGTTTTTTTTAAATTTGTAATGAAATATGTTGGCTTTGTTGCATGATTTGTATTTAAGTATAGCTTTTTATTGCAAGTGAATCATTCAGTGATTACATAAAATGAACTTAAATATTGATTTGTTAGTCTTAAAATAATGAAAAATCAATTTTAATATTTGGTATAAATTTTTATGTGCATATTTTAATGCATATTTCGGAAGTTTTTATTGCATAAATGCATACATATTTAAGGGATTATTAGGGCATAAAAATCCGGTCCCTAGTTATGACACTGTGCTGCAGAGTGGTAGGTCAGTGTCAATGTCTCAGAAGAACTTGCTGCCTCCACCTGCATTTCTACCCTAAAGTAAATGTTCCTTCCTCCTGTACTTCTTAAATCCTTCCCAAAGATGACCCTGCTGTTTCCTAGTCTCTTTCTTTTACTTCTCCCTGTATCATTTACTTTTCATCCAATTCTTCTCTGTTTGAATTTGTATTTGTTATTTCAATTTATTCCCCTTTTAAGGATCACTCATTCCAACCATGTTTCATTCTCTCTGTATCTCTTCCTTTTAGTTTTCCTTACACCTACTTTTCTTACTTTACGCACAATTTTCTTTGTTACTCATTTTTCTTCCTTTAACTTTCTTTGATTTTCTTTCTCCCCTGGCATTTACTCCTACACCGCAGCTCTTTTAAAAGCCACTTATTGCTATTTGTTTGCTCTCAGCTCTGAAGATGGAAGCAGAAAGTTCCTCTGAAATGTTGGTATGCACCTACCAAACTACATGACATCATATTTCAGAAGACCATAAGCTTGGATGACTGTTATGTACATACAAGCACAAAAACAAAGCACTTCATGTGCTATTCAAGACAACATATTGTCTTTTTAAAAATAATCTAACACTTTCAAGGTAAGTTTAGTGTCCCATAAAGAAAATAAACAGAGGCATATGGAAATTCAAAATACATTATTTCACATGTTGCATTGTTGTCGCCTCAGGGACAATTTGGTAAGATCTATTCTTATGCTTTAAGGAACTATCTACATCAAACTAAGCACCAAGATTCAATGTATCAGTATCACATATTGCTCTATGTAGTATCTGTCCTTACAAGAAATAAACCTTAATCTCTAACCAAACTTTCCTTCTTCTAATTAACATTGCCTGTAATCAGAATTATTGGGTTTCAGACTTCATCCATCAGCCGGTATTCTAAAAAGTAGAAAAACACAACGTTTCAGAAACTGGATCTGTTTCCATCCTCAGATTGGGGGGGGGGAGACACCTACTCTGTTGGGTTCCTAACGAACAGCTAACCTCAATCACGGAAACAGACACAGTTTCTGAAACATCAAGTTTTCTAGTTTCTAGAATACTGGACAATGGATAAGGTCAGAATCAGAATCACTTAGAATTTAATCATCTGCAGTGTTCCACCATGCAGTCTAGGGAATAAGTACCAACATTTCACACGATCATATTGGGACACCTTCATGCTAGAAGAAGACTTCCACCACGAAGATATAGGCAGCAGATTGCCCCAAAATGTTTGTACCTATATACTAGACCAGCATTTCTCAACCAGTGAGACATAATGGTTAGCTTGGTGGGATGTGATGCCTTCAAAGTATTAATGTCCCTTAGTGATTAATATAACATTAAAAAGTGCATAATTGTAAAAATACACTTCTTGCCAAAAAAAGAAGCTTTATTTTTGCTGTGGTGGGACTATGGTTGTTTGACAAAACAACAACTGGGAAACAAGGTAAATAAGATATTAGACTGTATTAGACCATATGGTATCTCAAATCAGAAGACCATAATCTCATACGTCTATGAGAACTTCAAATTTCCTTACACTAAACTGCTCACAGCTACATCTAAAGTTTGCTTATGACTGAACCCATGTCTTGTGGGCTGGCAACTGTCGGGAAGCCACCAGTGAATGCAGCCTGCAGCACTTCATCCATGTGACTCACAAGCACAAATGTAAGATCTTTCTGCAATGAGATACATCCTCTCATGAAATTAGGAATGACAGCATGGAAAACACAAAGTTTCTAAACGCAATGGACCTTTACGTTTGCTCATCACACATATAAATGATTTGCTAACAGACATTATAAAAAAAAACCAGAGACAGGAGACATGGAAAAGATAAAATGTAGGAATATGCAATAAATAAAGAAAAATGAATGTACAAAATGCCTGAAGATGGCCTTTATAACCAAAACATGTAGCTGATCAAGAATATATAACTAATATTATGTACTGTTTTGCATTGATGGACCTACCCATAACAGAAGAATTTTTTTTTAATTCACTTAGTGGGGGGTGGTAAGATTTGTGGTGGATAAAGTGGCCCTGGGGCAGGTTTTCTCCAAGTACTTCGGTTTCCCCTGCCAATCTTCATTCCACCAATTGATCCACAATCACCCTCACCTATCATCTTGGGTTGGTACAATAGGCCAGAAGTGGCCCCACTAGCAATAAAAAAAATAGTGGGGGGTGGAGTCCAACTGGGTCCACTCGGCACAGCGGCCACTGATTGGCCTACTGTAGCCTGCCATGGGTGATTATGATGATGGAGAATTTGGAGGAATGTAGATTGGCAGGGGAAACTGAAGTACCCAGAGAAAACCCGCCCCAGCGCCATTCTGTCCACCACAAATCCCACTTGACCAGACCCAGGATCGAACTCCTGGCCACTACAGTGGGAAGCCAGCGACTAACCGTTTGGGATATGGTGCGGCCTTATAACTGAAGAAAGTGAAGAGTAGAGACAAACAGGACTATATAAGAAATGCAGGCAAATATTACTAATTCGACAGGGATGTAATTCGGAAATGGAGAATGTTAAGGACAGAAAAATGTTAAAAATTATTACAGGACCATTTTCATGTACATTTCCCAACATTTTATGGAACCTGAAGGTTTATTACCGTGTTCACAAGAGCCCTCCACAGGTCCCTATCCTGAGCCAGATCAATCCAATCCATCCCATCTCTCTAAGATCTATCTTAATATTGTCCACCCACATGTGTCTTGGTCTTCCTAGTGGTCTCTTTCCGTCTGGCATTCCAACCAATATCCCATATGCATTCCTCTTCGCCCCATTCATGCTACATGCCCTGCCCACCTCATCCTCCTTGACTTGATCATTCTAATTATACTTGGAGAAGAGTACAACTTATGAAGCTCCTCATTATGCAGTTTTCTCCAACCTCCTGTCACTTCATCCCTCTTCCGTCCAGATATTCTCAACACCCTGTTCTCAAACACCCTCGGTCTATTTTCCTCCTCCCTTAATGTCAGAGACCAAGTTTCACACCCATACAGAAGCACTGGCAAAATCATAGTTTTGTATATTCTAATTTTTATGTTTCTGGACAGCAGACAAGACAAAAGGTTCTGGACTGAATGGTAGCAAACATTACCCGAGTTCAGTCTCCTCTTAATTTCCTCCTGAAACAGGTTTTGATTTGTTATCGTCGTTCCCAAATATCTGAACTGTGCCACATTTTCAAAACTTCTTCCCATCTTTATGTCATGATTCTGCCCCGCATTTTGGTGACAAGACAGCAACATATACTTAGTTTTCTCTGTTTACTTCTAGACCAACCCCCTTACTTGCATCAATTAAAGTTTGTGTGTTTCCCATTATGGTATCTACATTATCACCCAGTAGGTTCACATCATCGGCATAGACCAACAGCTGACGTGTCCCGTTTAATTTCAGTCCCACCTGGTTTCCCTGGACCTTCCTAATGGCATATTCTAAAGCAAAGTTGAAAAGGAGTGGCGATAAAGCATCTTGTCTTAGACCATTTTGGATAGGAAATTTATCAGACAACTGTTTACCTATATGGACTTTACAATAAGTTTCATTTAAACACATTTTAATCAGCTTAACTAGTTTCATGGGTATCGCAAACTCTATCAGAATATTATACAATACTTCCCTCTTACCTGAATCATAGGCTTTCTTGAAGTCTACAGATAGCTGATGTACTGTCTCATCATACTCCCATTTTTTCTCCAATATCTGACTAATGCAAAAGATCTGATCTGTAGTTGATCTGCTACGTCGAAACCCACAATGATGATACCAAATATAATTTCATCTATATATGGACGTAACCTTGATTGAAGAATATTGGATAAAATTTTGTATGAAGTTGATAGCAGTGATATTCCCCGATAATTTTTCCTTATACCAAATAGAATTACCTTATGGGTCTCAGGACATAATATTTTGCCTCCTGCTTGAACAAGTTCTGCAGAATTTGATCACTACCTGGCGATTTATACCGTTTCAATTTTGCAATAGCAATTTCAACCTCAAAAGGGCTGGGATCAGGTATTAACAGCTCAGCTGTGTGCATTTCTATCTGCCTAACATCACTGACCCAATGTACATTCAATAACTGAGACAAGTGGTTCTTCCACCTATTCATAATGTTGTGGAAATCTGCAAGCAGATCACCATTCTCATCCTTCACTAAGTTACTTCTAGGTTGGTAACCCCTCTTAAAATTATTTATTCCTCTATAAAGGTCTCTAATGTTCTTGTTCTTACTGTTCATTGCAAGCTCAACAATTTTGTCTTTCAGATAATCCTTCTTTTTATTCCTGAAATGCCTCCTGGTTTCACGTCTTTTATTGTTCAGATTATCCCTATTTATTTCACTTTGAGCCTGTAACCAATGCAATCTGGCTTCTTTTCTTTGGTCTAGTAATTTTGAGCATCCTTCATTGAACCATGTTTTATGCTTCCTCAGTTCATAATAACCTACACTCTCCTTGGCAGAAACTGTGATATTCTCTCTAATAGTTTCCCAAGCTTTATTAACATCCACCTCAGAGTCCAAGTTTTCCAAGGCGACGAACCTATTTGAGATTTCAACATGATATTGCTCTTTACCATCTACCTCATTTGATTTCTTGAGATTGAACCTCTCCATATGAACTCTGTGCGTTGTTTGTTCGCTCACTGACAGTCTTTCCCTAACCTTTGCCATGACCAGGTACTGGTCAGTATCACAATCTGCTGCCCTGAATGAATGGACATCAAGTATACTTGAATGCCATCTCCTATCTATCAAAATGTGATCTATTTGATTGTGTATCTTCCCATCAGGAGATGTCCAAGTAAATTTATGGATGTTACGATGTGGGAACATTGTACTTTTGACAGTAAGATTTTTTGATGTGGCAAAGTTTACTACTCTAACTCCATTATCATTACTAATTTCATGCAAACTCTCATTCCCAATTGTTGGTTTGAAAATGTCTTCACTCCCTACTTTGGCATTGAAATCTCCTAACAAAATTTTCATAGGGTACTTCAGGAATTTATCAAATACATGTTCTAGTTCTTCATAGAATCTATCCTTCATGTTATCAATTTTATCTTCTGTTGGGGCGTGAACATTCATAACAATCATATCACACCAGTGACCTTTTAGTATTATATACGATATCCTATCACTAACAAATTCTACCCTCTTAACTGCTGATATGATTCTCTTATGTATGAAAAAACCTGTACCTAATTCATGATTTTCATTCCCCTTTCCATAGAAAAATGTATAGTCTCCTGCTGGTGCGATGCCACCTCTGTCCCATCTGACCTCCTGTACTCCGACTAAATCTAACTTATATTTTCAGATTTCTTCTGCCACTGCCCTGAGCGAACCTGCCCTGTACAAATTTTGTATGTTCCAAGTGCCAAATCTGATATCCATTTTCATTAGCTTAGGTCGTTTATCCAAGGAATCTGTCCAGGTCTGAGGCTTCTCGAGAATTTTCGTAACAAATTTATTTTTTACGGTGAGTTGTTAGCCCCACGCCCAACCACCAAGCTGGAGGACCACCCCTTCTTGGCTGTCTGTGACTGCTTATTGAATATATTCGCAGCTTCACTCTATACCTGGAGGGTGTTTCCTTCATCCGCAACCTGAGGGCGCACCATGCTGCGGTGACAAGGGACCCACCTAACATGGCCCATTTTCATGCATGGAGCAAAAACATGAGCATGGACAAACACAGATATTAGTAGACTAAGAACAGCTCAGAAGGAAAAGGCAGGAGAGAACTAGAAATGAAAAAAACACAGATGGAGAGGTTTGGTTACAGACGACCCACATACATTGTAAATGTCAAAAGATGAAAATGAACACTTTCTACTTAAACAGCAAAAAGTGATACTGGAAATATACACATTTAGGACTGACTGCATCTGGGAACAAGAACATTTATAATTCTAAAGAAACAAGGAGAGGTACACTGCTTCCCTATTAATATCACAATGTGCAGGATAGTACAAAAGTAAAATTACAGTCACAGACTGCCTTAAAACTGGCAATCATATGGTGCGTACACAGTTCACATCTGTCATGAACACTTGCATGCTTGTGACAACAATACTTATTCATGCATAAGAGCCCCACAAAACTGGAAACACCACTTGCCGTGGTAACTAACAACAGGACTTAAAACCTGAAGTTCTACTTTTGTGTCATCCTGTATAGTACCTACAATTTAAGGAAGAAATGACACTCAGAGAAATAAATTAAAATTATACTCGTGTAATTGAAATGAAAAGGTTGGGAATGAGGATTCAAATTATAAATCACACCCAAAAATTATATATCCAACACTTGCCCATACATATTAGCAATTTCATGGACAAAATTTTGTATCTCTGAGTGTCCTCTATTAGTTTCATCAAGGGAAATAGGAAACAGACAGAGAAGTTACACTTCTATACATATTATGTACAGCAAATATGAGAAAATCCATGGCTATGAGAATATAAAAATAACCAAAGAATGACCCAGTGAAAGCAATGGTAAATTGAAAATATTAGTACAAGATTCGTATCTTGTTACATCCAACTTCAGAGAAAGCTATTCTGTATGCTAAAGATACAGACACACCGTAGAAGTGAATTATTTAGACAAAAGAGTAAGTTCAGAGATTTGTCACATTAAATGGTATCTTACTCAGGCACATTTAGGAAATAACATCAATGCTATTCCAGAGCAATTTATGAGCAGTGCCTTGCCTATCAAGGAAATGTCTGCAGAGAATCTGTCTGTAAACAATCCTACACAGCATATTAATATATCAATTTTATCCTCAAGAAATAATTACATTGGCCATATCAATTAAGCCATTCTACAAACTACAAGGATGAAGAAAAACACTTAGCAGTGGAGTCCAACCTCATATCCTTGTTTATTTTCTATTATCACACTGACACTACATATACATCACAATTTATCTTTTCACTGCTGTTGTAATAGGCACATTTCAAGTGTCAACTTGGACTAGCCATTTGGTTTCAAATAAGAGTTCCCACACAAAATTTTACTGAAGTGGACATCTTCAAGGTGTTAAAAAATCTTTCAAGTCTCTATAAACTAATTTTCATATTCCAAGCCAAATATTAATTACACTTCATACATCAACAACAGAATGGAAACAATAGATTCAAACAAATGAGTTCATACATTTATACAACCAGCAATTTGTTAGTATTGTAAACTGAAATAGTAAAATTTCACAACTTTTGTAAATCTAATTGCAAAATTTTTAATTTTATCAATATTAGATTTGGAATGAGTGGTCATACACCCCTGGAGACATTTCTGATCACTCACTATTTCAAGCAATGGTAACACAGAATTCTATACTTTCAATTATCTGACTATCTGTGGTACTTCATCACACTGTTGCAATTGTATATTTTATAAATTTCTTGCTTTTCAGATGGGCCTACTACCACTGAAAAAGGGCTGCTTTCTTCTATTGGAAAGATATTTGTTTTACTGGTGAGTACCAATAAAAGGATCAACAGACACTATAGTCTACAGTACATTCAAGATTTTTAACTTCATACAGAATTCATAGGGAATTTGGATTATCTGGTGCTTTTAATTATCTGTATTACTTCCAATCCATCACTTACCTTCACATTTTCAGGAACTTCATGCAAGTCCTTGCCATTCTTCTTAGGCAGAATAACTTGTTTGAGTCCGGCCCGATGAGCTGCCAGAACCTTCTCCTTCACTCCACCAACCTGATTGCAAATATTGGGATTAATAAATATTAATATGAATCCTAAATTCAACCTTGAAACAAAGTGTCTTTTCAGTGAACCTATTTAAGCAGTTCAGTCTAATAACTCAGTATGTAAGTATGCAAAAACATAACGAGTTACTTACTGGAAGTACTACACCTCGCAATGTAATCTCGCCTGTCATGGCAACATCAGCATCAATGGGCCGCTCAGAGAACAGAGAGATCAGAGCTGCTGCTATGGTTACACCTGCAGATGGCCCATCTTTACCCACTGCGCCAGCAGGGAAATGAATGTGGAGGTCTGTGTGGGCCAGGAGTTCTCCATCTATCTGTAGACCATACTGCAGAATGATGGAAACACAAGACAACTTATATGGATACACAGCCAAAAGATGTAACTAGTTCTTGGCAACAATAAAGACTTAGAGTATGACTTACCTCACGTGCAGTAGTGCGCACCCAGTTTAGGGCTAACCTGGCAGATTCTTTCATAACATCACCAAGGTGACCAGTGAGCACTAGTTCACCATCTCCCTCCATCTTGTTTGCTTCTACAAGCAACACCTCGCCACCAACAGTTGTCCAAGCCAATCCCACCGCCACACCAGGCTGACCCAGTCGAGACCAAAGCTCATTGTTGGAGTACAACGCAGGCTGCAAGTAGGTATATCAGCACATTCACATGGACATAACAATGCTCACCGTGTAAGGACACACAAGCATAATCACCAAACAATGCACTTCAGGGGGTTACAGTTTCATGTTATCCAGAAAGGCTTTGTGTACAAAATATCTGGGTCTTTCACCTACGAAATCTTTCACTGCCAAATTTCCTGTTTGGAAGGGAAAAATTATGATGTACAGAGGGAACATCATATGTAAAAAGGAAAGAGACAACAGGGAAGACCAAGGCGTAAGTGGGTGGACAATATTAGAATGGATCTTAGAGAGACAGGATGGGATGTTATGGATTGGATAGATCTGGCTCAGGATAGGGACCAGTGCAGGGCTCTCGTGAACACAGTAATGAACCTTTGGGTTCCATAAAATGCTGGGAAATTCTTGCGTAGCTGCAGAATTGGCGGCTCCTCCAAAAGGGCTCAGCTCCATGAGTAAGTAAGTAAGTTAATAATTTACCTCTTGGAAAACCTATACACAGATGGGAGAAAATGGATCTTAATACACTGCCCATCCAGTCACCCGGGAGGTTGAAGCTTACCTCATTCCAGTGCCAGTCCTATCAAGTGATGGGCTGTTGCCACTCTGTAAACAAATGCCATTTCCTCCTAAGATGTCATTTAAATGTGCAGTGATTACTGGTTGTTCCTCACTTGTTCCCTTCCATTTCAAAAGTAGTAACCTCAAAATTCATTTTCCAAGGAAAACTGGTTGCCCAAGCATATATAATCCTTGTGTAACTGGAGTCATCTGACTCAATATATGGACCAGTGAGGGGTTCTGCCAACATGGTAACTGACCTTTACATTCTATAAAAGCTGGAAAATTTCTTTAATAGCTGAACTATTACTATCTTCTCAAAGAAACTGCTAACAGATTTAGTTACTTTGGAACTGCTATTAAATATAGTTTCTATTCAGAGAACTTACAAAAGGGATGAGCAAGTAAAATCTATGTTACAGAAATGTTAACTTGTATTAACTCTTATAACTTATGTGGAAATAGAAACTTAAGAAAAGAAATTACATTTCTTAATCTGGGTAAGACCTGGGGACAAAAATGTGTGAGATTAAAGTCTGACAGACATGCATACTGAACCTTGAATTTTATGTTCCTTGAATCCATGTTTTCCTTAATTCTATGCATATTTTATTGGTTCCTCCAAAACTTCCATTTGAACAATGTCAAATTTTCCTGGAATATACTGTCACGTGATCATGTGACTACACTTTACAAAACACTAATACACACAGATTAGTGTTCTCATTCATGGTCTTCACTGTGCTGCTTCCTAGCAGCTTCCAATGGTGTAGTGCCCTCGGCTTCCGTGTCCAACGGCACCTGTCCTTGCTGGCTGGCACCTTTCAGCTGCAGCTCCTGAGCCGAACTAACTGGCTTCCAACTACCGAACTAACTCACAAATTGAAAGTGAAAGTCAAAGTCAAAGTTACATTGCAACTGACAGTCACTCAGTCAGTAAGTCTTGGTGTCGAGCCTCATCTGGGGCTCATGACCAGATATTAATTATTACTGTTTGACAGTTATGGTCTTATTTTTGCGGGGCGCCCTCTCTCACGAGAGGATGAGTTTGTCTTTTGCATATGCTGCTGGCACTTGCCAGCGCAGTCTTTCTCAGGTCCGAGTCCCTTGGGACTCGTGACCATATTTTACTGTCTCAGATTTGAGTCTTCCCTTTTTGTTGCCTCCTACGACTCGCAAGGTCACGGTGGACGTATTTGACCCTGCCTGCACATGGAGCTGTAAACTCCAAAGTCAAAGTCACATTGCAACTGACAGTCAGTCAGTCAGTCAGTCAGTAAGTCTTGGTGTCAAGCCCATCTGAGGCTCATGACCAGATATTAATTATTACCGTTTGAGGGTTACAGTCTTGTTTCTGTGGAGTGCCCTCTCTGACAAGAGGATAGTTCTGTCATTTGTATATGCTGCTGGCCCTTGCTAGCTCAGTCTTTCTCGGGTCCAAGTCCCTTGGGACTTGCGACCATATTTTACTGTCTCAAATTTGAGACTTCCCCTTTCGTCGCCTCCTACGACTCGCAGGGTCACGGTGGAGGTATTTGACCCTGCTGCCACATGGGGTACTAACTCACAATGAACAATCAACTCCTTATGTAGCCTTGGCACGAACTGCATAGAAAACACTTCACCTAACAGTTCCTCTATTGTTGCAGCATGTAGTTATTGGCATGGACCACACAGATAACACCACTTCCAAGTTACTCTACTGTTGCAAGTTATGAAGCTGTTGCCTAGCAGCAGACATGTTTGCAGAGCCATTCCCTAGCAACATCAGACTCTGTTGGCTTCACAGTTCTTGCTTTGAGCAAATAGCCAGAGTATTTTAGTGCTTTTTACCAAGTTCATGATTACATGTTCAAACTAAGCATAAACTGTCCTGCTGCTGTCATTTTAAATACTTTAAATTGGAAATCAATGGGAAAAAATTGATTTTCACTTATAATTTCCTATCTTCTGTATTGTCACCATGTATGCTTATTATTTTATGGCCTCAAGTTCATGTCAGCACCAAGTGGAGTGGTGTATTGTATCACTGCCAGGCCTGTGTGTACTGACAAATAAATGACTTGTGATGTGAGTTATAAGTGACTGCAAGTTCCACGTCCTTATTAGAGCACTATGTTCGTGTTGCTTCTTGAAAGTACTGTGAACTGAACTGGCAAACAGTTTCATTTTATATTCTGGTTATGATTTGTTATAAGTGACTGCAAGTTCCATGTGCTTAATAAGTCAATATGTTAGTGTAGCTTAATGAATCTACTATGAATGAAACTATCAAAGAGTTTGATTTTAATTTCTGGTTGTGATTCCTTTTTGATCACATGATGAGTGAATCAAGGCAGAGGACGGTGTTTTCTATTCCAGAAAAGCAGACGTTCTAGCCCAAGCAGATACTAGTAAGGGAAGGCATGTCACACTGACAGCCAGATTAGGAATTGTGCTGTCAGCATTGAACACTATTGTTAAATACTGGAAAAATGTCAAAAAGTCATACACAATGAGGCAGGAACTCTGGTCAAAGGGAGAGCCTGAAACAGTCACTATTTCAAGAACTGGAGAGTTTGTTAGCTACATGGATTAAACAAGCTAGGGGTAGCAATCTGTGGCAAACTGCAGACAGAAAGACAGAAAAGACTCCCCACATTGCCACAAGGTTGGCCATTGATGATTATAAAGCTTCTGATAGCTGAATTGAGTATTTTAAGCAGTTACAGTGTTATGTATAAAAGTGAATCAGGAAAGCACAGAAATGCAGACTATTCAACAGTGGAGACATGAAGAAAGAAATCTGTTCTTTCAGTCTGCAAGTGAACTATACTGACTGAGACTACTGCTTGTTGGTGAAGTTAGAGCCAACTTTTGTGGATAGAGGGTGTCGCGTGGTCAGTGCAATGAATTCCCACATCCGTTAATCTCAGTTTTCTAGACCAGACATGAAGAAAGAACAGTTACTCAAAGTTACTGACAGTTACAAACCTAAAAACATTTATAATGCTGATGAGACTGGATTGTTCTTCAGGCTTCCACCTAACAAGACACTGGGTTCTGACAGCTTGCAATGCTGAAGGGACTAACACACTCCCACCATTAGTTACTCGGAAGAATGGAAATCCTTGTTGCTTCAAAATGTCAGAAAGTTACCCCCAAAAGACAACAGAAAAAAATGGGTTATATGGGCCATCTTTACTGACTATTTCAGGGCATCAGATGTCAAAATGAATTCCCATCCTAAAGAAACAAGTTACTTAAAGAATGTCATAGCTGTTTTTTTCCCCATACTGCACCATCATTAGGAGCTGGGATAGCACACTCGGTATAGCGGCTGGCTATGGGCTGGACAATCAAGGAGGTGGAGTTCAAGTCCCAGTGTGGGTAAGAATTTTCACTTCTTCATGTCTTCCAGATTGGCTCTGGAGCCCACCCAGCCTTCTATCCCATGGATACTAGGGCTCTTTTCCTGGATGTAAAGCGGCTGTGGCATGAAGCTGATCACTCACCTCCAACTAGCGGTGAGGTCAAGAAAACGTGGGTCTGTATGTCCACTCTCCCATACGCCTTCGTGGTATAGTGCTTAATTAGTCAAGCATAGGGACAAGTTTACCTACTACCTTACTGCACCACCATTCTCCCACCACTTTACCCGGGAATAATCAGGTCTCTCAAACATTCATGAAGGTATGTGTATTGGATGTGCAACATTTCATTGCATGACATGGCACTGTCACAAATATGACAATAGCAAATTATTTTCAGGCACGTGGATTCAAGATAAATTAAACCAGTGATGGTGAAGATGCACAGAACTTATTACAGCCAGGGATGACTGGGGTCAGCTGAAAGTAGGTGTATCATCTCAAGAATACAATAATGACTTGCAACAGATGAAGTGCAGAGCTCTGAACAAATGATGGATGAAAACTTTCTACCTGATGTGTCTGAGGAGGAAGAGGAGAGAGGAGGAAGACAATGGAGGAAAATTGAACATCCAGCAATATTTTTTGTCAGCACTGGAGGCCACAGTCATTGTGAAGAAATACTCCATGAAGTATGGCTGCACTCAGAAGTACTGAGAAAGTGATGCCTGGGGTTCAGCAGAAAGGGAAGAAGCAGCACTTTACATTAATGGACATATGGAAAAAGTGAACTAGAATACATTTTAATGCAATATAATATTAATTTTGTGTATTTAATTACAACACCTACATAATTTTCAATTTCTTGACTTTACATTCACTTTAAATGGTCCCTTCATAAAAGTAAAATTCATGTTTCACTACACTGTGTAAAAATTAAAAGCCTAGTATTTCTGACATTTTATCTAATCCAGGCAATTGCAATACAATACAGCCACACCCTTATAAAACTAGAGAGATGATTATAGTTTTGTACATTTTAATTTTTACAGTTTTAGACATCCAAAAAGAACAGAAAAGATTCTGAACTGAATGGTAGCATGCATTACCCAAATTTAATTTGCTCATAACTTCCTCATGAATCAAGTTTTGCTTTGAACTCTGTCTTTATGTTATTATTCTGCACTGCATTTTCATAATCAAATATCAACATATATTTAGTTTTCTCTGTCTTTACTTCTAGAAGAACCTCATTACTAGCATCAATTAGAGCTTCTGCGCTTTTCTTTAGGATATTTATGTGATCTCCCAATAGACATACATCATCAGCATACAGCAGAAGCTGGTGTATCACATTTAATTTCAGTCCCACCTGGCACATTCTGAAGCAAAGTTGAAAGGCAATGGTGGTAAAGCATCTCCTTGTTTTAGATCATTTTGATACAAAATGCATCATGACAAATCTTTGCCTAGACAGATTTTACTATATGTATCAACACATTTTTAATCAGCCTAACATGGAAGCACAGTTTTTTTTTTTATTATTGCTAGTGGGGTGGGACTAAGTCCCTTGTACTGTGGCCACTTCTGGCCTATTGTACCAGCCCCAGATGACAGGTGAGGGTGACTGTGGAGTAATTGGTGGAATGAAGATTGGCAGGGGAAAACGAAGTATTCAGAAAAAACCTGCCCCAGCGCCACTTTTTCCACCACCGCCGCCGCGGTCGGAAGCCAGCGACTAACCACTTGAGCTATGGTGATGGAAGCACAGTAACTATGTTGATTATTTATTGACATTTGCACAGAAAAGGTTAACTGACATGCCCCTGATACTCACTATGCAGAAGGCTGGGTGGGCACTGGAGCAGGTATGGATGCAGTGACATCTTAATTCTCCAGTTGTTAGCCTTCATCCTGGTCACTATACTGATTGAATCACTCAAGTCTACAAGTATAAACAGTAATAACACTAGAATTACCCCTAATATGTCCTCAACTGCAGCTTCATCCAAGATTATGGGCAGTTTTGTTTGTCCATTGTCCTTCTTAGTGAGATCACCCACATTCATTTCAGCAACATGAACAGCCACTGCACGACACAAGGCTCCCAATTTGCGCTCCAAAGTTCGAACCCCAGCTTCACGAGTGTAGCATGATACTATGGACAATTAACAGTTTTCATTATAAAATAAAACTTATATTAAGAAATGAGGTTCTCATTTGAGGGGTCCTTCTTTACAGCTTGTAAATTGCATGAAAGACTAATTTCAGCAGAACTCTGCAGCAGGACATGAGACCTATTCATGTTTTATAAATTACGTACTTGATCTTGAAATTAAACCATTCTGGGATGAAGATTATTTTAGCTAATTCAGATGAAGTTTCAAAGAATGTAACATATTTCTTCTTATATAAAGCACATCATTGCATAAGATGCATAATGGCTTTGGAAGGAGAAATTAAGAAATATTTACTGTTCTTTCATGAACTATTTATTATAAATGAAGCAAAAAATTCTCTTCTAAATAGTGAACAAAATAAAATGAATTATGTGTAACCATGGCTCTAATATTTACTGCTAGACTGTTCCTAACATATAATACATACTGTAATTTTAGGGCCATTTTCAAGGAAAACAGCTGTCTTATATACTGGGAAATTAACAGAAGGGGTTGTAGTTAACTGTTATGCTTGGGTTGCACCCAGAAAGTACTAAAAGTAGTCTACATTGAAATGACGTATGCAAAGTTTAAAATGTCTAGTATAAGAACATTAGAATAGACAGCTTAAAGCTTTTAACATTCTCATAACCCTTAACTCAGAACAGTAAGACAGACAGTAGAAATTATATCAGTATTCTGTGTCCAGTATTTTGGATTGGTATATGCAAGTATCTTCTGGCACAAGAAGTGAAACACCATGCCAGCAGCAACAGCACCGATTTTCTCTCTATGCAGTAAAACATGAATGATGATGTGTGAGATTATGGTAACAGTGTGTGAACAGAGCACTGCAACCACTGGTCACAGGTACTGTCTGTGGATGGATACTCGTACATCAACAGCAGTCTCCTTGTTGTTACCTGTCATCATTTTCATGTCAAATCTTTATTTAGATATAATTGAAAACAGTACCTTTTCTGTGACAAATATTATGACTGTGTGTACATGAAGCTGCTGGCACTTTAACATTTGTAAACTCAAGAAAAATTACAAGACATATTTTACATACACAGGATCTTTGGAGATAAATGAATGTGAACAATACTCATTTCAACATCTTCAGAATAAAATATGAAACTACACATCTGTGGAACATGTAGCCTTCTCAATAATAACACTGTGTTGTGAGGCTAGTAGGTGGGTACAAACGTTTCAGAGGAAAACACCTCCTTAACCGTCTAGGCAGAAATGAACCAAGTTATGAAAGTGGCAGGTTATGTAGATGTGGTGAGAAAGCAACAAGTCACAAAGGATGTGAATGGTATCCAGGGAGACTAATGGAAACTACAGACCCAGAAAAGAGCAGTTACTACAAGGACAGAGGGAAGAAACTAGAAAGATGCACCCTCACAGGTACATATGAAAATGGAAGCAATGTATTCCTCCAAAATGTTGGTACTGGCCAACCGAACCAGAATACAATGTCACAATCAAGAAGACCAAAATATGAAGCTCCATCACCATGAAAAGCTTACACAGCAAGTGCTACTTAATAGTTTTCTGACTGAGATACATGCATTACAAAAAGTAGCTAGGCATATAACTACTTGGTATGTTGGCATGATGGTTGCCTCATAATAACAGCAAAAATAAAGCAAAGTATTTCTTTGGTCATTTGCAAACAACCAGAAACACATGTAACTTCAGTTTTCAGCATTTACCTGCATCATACATTGAAGCTGTTCCAAGAGTTTGACATACACTGCAGTCCAAATATTCAGGGCAAATGACAGGAATTGTAATGTGCACAAAACACTGGAATGACTTCAAATATATGGCATGACTACATGACAAAAAACTGAAGTTGCGCATTAGACACAGCCTGCAAAACCTAAGGACAAGACTCACAAATATAGCCTATTTTAAAGGTTGAAATTGATGAGCCCCCCCCCCACACCCAAACACAAAAAAGTTATGACAGTTACATTTTTATGATCCTCCAACACATAATATAACCATACCAAATAAAGAATCGTGAATAGTACAAGGACTGTTAAAATAAAACCTCTTTGTAGCACTGCTAACAAATATGAGGTGTGTGGATGACATACAAGTAGCAGTACAAGAGAACCGGTGCATTAAATTAAATGAAATGTGACACGGTTAGGACAGCTGGTGTTCAAGGTGCAGAAACTGCCCACGCCGAACCCCATGTGTCACACTTTACCCAGAACATGCTGTGCTCCATGAGCTGGGAGGTGGGAGGTGTCAGACCATTCCCCACACGACTTCCATGTGGAGCACTTAGTTTGGGTTTGGATATGGAAGTCAAGGCTGTGGTGGTACAGTAGCCCAGGAAGCTCTTTGCAGAGGGGATCCACTGGTCGGTGCATCAATAAAATGCCCATATTAAAGAACACAGTCTCAACTCATTAGCCCAGAAAAATTTCTGGATTCATTTCATTTGAATACTCTTCATAAATCATAGTTCATCCCCATTCTATATGAAGAGAAGTCAACATAATTTCTGTAATAGTGTTATTTCAATTATTGAACTTCTCTACTGAAAATGACAGAATTCAAATCAATGAATCCATATTATAAAGTACAGGGTAATTCAAGAGACATTTTCTATGGCTTACATTAAATTCAACAAAAACCAAATCAATAGCTCCATGTGTACTATTGGCCAGATCTTCTCCTTGCCTGTGGGAGGAGGCTGTCTCCATATTGCTCTATCATCCTCCTGTACATGAAAATGTATCCTGTTTGCATATTACCACCATTTGAGATCTGTCAACACACATACCAAGGATCTTGATGCTCTCCATGGGAAACTGCACCATGTGAGATTCGAGGCCATGCTCCTCCAGTTGTTTGGGTAGAAGGTGACGTGATGCAATATGCAACTTTTCTTCCTAAACATCAGATTTAAAGTTAAATAACCAAGGAGCTACACAGAACATGTAAACACACACTTCACATCTAGGTTTAAACTTTCAACTGTAACCAATTTTAATGCAGCATTCATAAGAAAGAATTTAAAGAACCAATCAATGAAGGTACACCATTTGTGCATATGCCAACATGATTCCCATGACAAAAAGACTGCAGGTATTTATTAAAAAAAGAATATCTTTTCCAATCGTGGTTATTATTTATTATCATTATTATTATTATTATTATTATTAAAGGGCGTGGGTTTCCCCATGCACTTAGACCAGTTATTGGTCCATTGTGCATCCCCCTTTAATTTATACTGTCTCCATAACCTACTGGTACTGGTGCGTGCTACCAGCCCCGTTCAGCCAATGAGGTTGGCCNGGTTTGAACCCGTGTACCTTGAGTCATGAGGTGGGAACGTTACCCCTAGACTACGGAGGCCGCTTTTCCAATCATGGTTTCTTCATGAGCCTTCAAACATGAAAATTGTTCTATAATTTCTTCATCATCAGTAAACTAAGAAAATGCTAATAGGTAAGCTATTCCTCCCACACCTATGGAGTCATCTATGATGGCAAATATATTACATTCCTTAATCTTATCACACACTGTATCATCAATATTGTCACGTGCTGGGTTATGTCACGCGACAATTTCATGCCATCTTGGATGTAGCAAATTTATTGAACAATCGCTCTTACACTTACACAATTCACAATTTCACAATTACTGCCATCTGCAGTATCACAACTACTTCTCCTGCTTCCACTTGCTCCAGCAAATGCTAGACTGCAACTGACTGGTTACTCTCTCTCTAGTAACTCACTACTCACTCACTCTTGAATAGTGTTCACTGCTCCTTATTTAGGCTCGGCACGGACAACACAGAAAACAGTTACGTGATAGGTACCACTGTTGCATAACGGCGTGTTTACCAATTGCCTAGCAACAGTCGTTGCACGGGCTTCCCTGTTGGATGATGCTTTGTTTACCGATTGCCTAGCAACAGTCGCTTCATGGGCTCCCCTGATGTGTGACGTCACAGCCTAGCGGGGAGGGGTGTTTACCGAGTTTTGCTTAATGGTGGAAGGAGTGGTGGTATGTGACGTCACTTGCGAGACCGCAGAGTTCACGTGACCCCTACTTCTCGTTGCACCATCCACATCACGCTACTCTCTTCTAAAGGTTGTTCGTCCAAACAGCCTAACGGTACATCCCCATTCCTTTTTTATTCTGTTGTCCATTTTCCAACTGCTACATCCACTCCCTTCTTAAGACCAGCTTGTCTCGAGCGGTTTCCCGTTAACTTGTCAGTAGATCCAGTTGTATCACATTTGTCCCTCACATTCATCTATTGCACATTCACTCTCACTTGGGAGGCCAGTGCTTCTATATCAGCGGATCCTCCTTGATCCATTGTTTTCTTTTCCGTTTTGGAGGGGGCCAACCCCTCCACAAGGTCCAATTCTTGTTTTGTCATAATCAGACAGAAGATCCACAATATTAACTGATATGTTACTAATAATAATATTTATCCACACTATTATCTGACAAAGGAACTTTCTTCATTTCTTCTTCTGCATCAGTCTGACACACAGTTCTTACAATTCCTGCACAGGCTGCAGGAATTAATGTCTCTTCATCTGTATGAGGTCTCACTTCTTTTCTCCTATTTTTGTCACTAAATAACTTCCTTCTGAGCTCAGCTAGCAACTTTAAAACTTTTTTATAAAACTAATATTTCCTTTTTCATGAGAATGTAACAATTTTTTAAGGTAATATGTCTTCTTAGAGAAATGCAACATTAATTTCATAATTGCAGCATATAAATCAATTTGTAAATAACTGTCTCAATAAAAGCAAGTTTTCATACTTTCTGTATGTATTTCAACTTAAAAACTTTTATGACTTGTGGTGTTCAGTTCTATCACATTACTTAGGCTGTTAACTATCATCACTGCAAGTCACTAATTCTTGATTCATCATTATTCTAGTTCTTGATTTTTCCTTTGCAATCATAAATCTGTTCATGTACATTTATTAAAACAACAAAACCAGAAATGTTAAAAAGACCAATGCTTGTCATTGCCAAAAATGCATATAAGAGAGGTTACACAAGCTACAGTAGTGGCTGCATACACTACTGGCTGTGCTAGGCACGGATCACTCATACAGATAACGTGCTTCCACATATCCACAGTGATAGATAATAATAATTTGTGTTTATTAAATTTAATTGCCAGAAGATACAGAATCTAAAAGTCAAATCTTCTAAAAATTTGCTGTACCCAGTTTGCAAAACTCACCGATGCATAGTGCATGTATTAAAGCCTGGATTAAAAAAAAGAAAGTAAAGTCTCCATGCTTCATTAATTAAACACCATGGTATGAAGGTGTATGGGGAGTGAAGGCACAATTCCATGTGTTCTTAACCCTGACACTAGATCACGAGTTTTTCAACCAAACAAGGAACTACAATTGTCCAGGTACAACATCAATTTTAAAGGAGAGATTTTATCATTAAAAAAAGAGTAATAAAATTGTGTTTAAAAGTTCAATAGCTAAAATTCTAATCATTGTATTATTTTTAAAAATAATGCTGATGATGGATTTTGATGATTCTTTTTATTTTAAATTTTTTTCTCCTTTCTTTTCCACCTTCCCCCAAACGCTCACGGCACACCTGCGGACCCTCTGTGTCACACCAGTATGCCATGGCACACTGAAAATCACTGCACTAGATGGAAGTAAGCTGAAGCTATAGAGGCTGTAAAGTAGTATGCAACTTTATCAGCTTTTCCCCCATGTTAATTTCAATTCTAGATGATATTAAATCAGAAGCAAAGCTCTGAAACCATTTTCAGTCTGTGAATTTTACAAATGGTTCTGAAAGCTTCTTAGTTTTAACATGAACCACTATATGGAATACTACTGGTAGGAGATCTGAGTCCAGGATATCAGAAACAATTACACGTGAGAGTCTTGATATTCTGATGGACCAAAATGTTGAATACGTCATAATTTCTTGCAGGGCAGTAATGACTTGGGCATTGTGGTGCCAAAATTTTGAATTCGTTTAAACTAAATAAATCCAAAAGTTTCTCACATGAAGGGTCTGAAACTGCACTAATCCAAAATGGATGTTCAGCATTCAGATCACCTGCCAATATGGAGTTAAGCTTAAAGCACAGAGCTTAATGATGTCTGCATCAATCCAGGGACAACCTGGAGATTCATAAAGAGCTGCATATAATATTTTGCTATTATGAATCTACTGTACCAGTTCACAATAACGGTGATAAAACTGACTGTAGTAATTATTGAGCGATATCACTGCTAATTTTATCCAATATTCTTCAATCAAGGTTAAGTACATATATAGATGAAATTATTTGGGATCATCACTGTGGGTTTCGAAGTAACAGATCAACTACAGATCAGATGTTTTGCACTCTTCATGTCATCATCATCATCAGTAATCTGTCACACGACAGGTCCACAGTCTCTTCCAAAATAGTTTCTCCACTTAATGCGATCTTCTGTTTTTGGAAAGAGACTATCCAGGAAAAGTGATAACGTGGTAGTTTTTCCATTTGCTTTCCACATCGCAGTACAACAGCCGTTCAAACCACTCTGGTCACGCCTGTTGCTATACGAACTTGAACCATCTCGAGCATCATTTGCTCTGTGCTTCAAGTCGCTGCTGATGACGCTGCTTCCAACATCAGTTTTTGGTGTCTCTCTTCGTCTGATGCCTANTGACTGACAATTTTTTCTCCATTTTTTCTCCAATACATGAAGAGTAAGATTAAGAGTAAGTAATCTTAATCTTACTCTTCATGTATTGGTGAAAAAATGGGAGTACGATGACACAGTACATCAGCTATTCATAGACTTCAAGAAAGCTTATAGTTAGGAGGGAAGTATTGTACAATATTCTGATAGAATTTTGCATACCCATGAAACTAGTTAGATTGATTAAAATGTGTTTAAATTAAACATATAGTAAAGTCTGTGTAGGTAAACATTTGTCTGATAAATTTCCTGTCCACAAGGTCTAAAACAAGGAGATGCTTTATCACCAACTCCTTTACAACTTTGCTTTAGAATATGCCATTAAGAAGGTCCAGGGAAACCAGGTGGGACTGAAATTAAACGGGACACATCAGCTGTTGGTCTATGCCGATGATGTGAACCTACTGGGTCATAATACAGATACCATAATGGAAAAAACACAAACTTTAATTGATGCAAGTGAGGGGGTTGGTCTAGAAGTAAACACAGAGAAAACTAAGTATATGTTGCTGTCTCGTCACCAAAATGCAGGGAAAAATCATGATATAAAGATAGGAAACAGATGTTTTGAAAATGTGGCACAATTCAGATATTTGGGAACAATGATAACCGATCAAAACCTGATTCAGGTGGAAATTAAGAGGAGATTGAACTCGGTTAATGCTTGCTACCATTCAGTCCAGAACATTTTGTCTTCCCGTCTGCTGTCCAAAAACATAAAAATTAGAATATATAAAACTATAATTTTGCCTGTGGTTCTGTATGGGTGTGAAACTTGGTCTCTGACATTAAGGGAGGAACATAGACTGAGGGTGTTTGAGAACAGGGTGTTGAGGAGAATATTTGGACCAAAGAGAGATGACGAGACAGGAGGTTGGAGAAAACTGCATAATGAGGAGCTTCATAAGTTGTACTCTTCTCCAAGTATAATTAGAAAGATCCAGTCAAGGAGGATGAGGTGGGCAGGGCATGTAGCACGAATGGGGACGACAAGGAATGTGTATAGGATATTGGCGGGAAAGGCAGAAGGAAAGAGACCACTGGGAAGACCAAGGCATAGGNTTATGAATCGGTATGCAGGCTGCTGTGGCTTCTACTGAAACAAGGGGGGCCAAGTCTACAAACTTGTGGGGAAAGCCTTTTCTAACAGCAATGGCAGTACCACCTTTTCTGCCCGGGAAGGAGTCCATGTGACAAATGCGATAATTTGGAATAGAAAATCTTTCATGAGGTTCCAAATCTGTCTCTGACAGGAGGGTCACATCTATGTGTAGCTCTTGTAACTGCTCACTCAGCTCATAGTGCTGCCTCACAATGCCATTTGCATTGGGGGCCAATGGTTTGCCCACATGGGTCTTGTTATATAACCTTGGCACAGACTGCCAAGAAAGCACCACATCCTCTACTGTTGTCACAGTACAGTCAACTCTCGATTATCCGGGCTAATGGTGGGGATGGAAGTCACGGTTAATCGAAAACCCGGTTAAGCCAAATTTTATTATACGGGCTGGACGACTGTGAAGGGTCGGAGTTCGAGTCCCGGTAGGGTCAAGAATTTTAACTTCTCCAAATCGTCCAGACCGGCTCTGGGGTCCATCCAACCTCCTATCCAATGGGTACCGGGGGCTCTTTCCCCGGGGGTAAAGCGGCCGGGGCGTGAAGCTGACCACTCACCTCCAACTAGTGCCGAGGTCAAGAAAATTTGGATCTATACATCCACTCCNCTAGAACATTGTGTTCGCATAACGGGACGAAATAATGCAGAGCTCGGTTCACACTAGTGCGAAAATAGTGTTAAACTCACCATGTGAAACAAAAGTGAATGAATATTAAACAACATATAAACTTAAAAAAAAAGCCCCGGTTAAGCCGCAAACCGGTTAATCCGCCCCCGGATAATCGAGAGTTGACTGTATCTGTTGATGCAAAAACATTGAATAGTGTAACAGGATACTGAAATATAAACCTGCACACTGTGTGCAGTTCATCATGTTATTTTAAACATGGTAAATATGAAACTTTTAAAAAACTGAAAATGAACTTCTAAAGTGGGAAGACGTTATACAAGGCAGCCCGAATTTAGAGGTAAAGCACCAAATTACATCAACATATATGTATATATATATTGCCAAAAAAAATCTTTAATAAAGTCAAGAAACACTACATACTAATGTTTATTTTTCTATGTAGCCACCCTTAGCATTCAGATCTTTATCCCACCATTTTACAATTTTAAACACTGCTTCATGGTAGTGTTCCTCTCCAAGGGTGTGAAGTATTGCACAAGTGTTTCTTGCAATGCACTTTGGTCTTAAAATGTTTTTCTTGATAATAAGTTCTTAAATGGCCTGAGGAGACAAAAATCTGATGCCGCTATATGAGGACTACGCAGTGGATGCTGACAAACTTCCCACTTCTGCTTTTTGCAGCCATTCTGTTGCTTCTGTGCTCCTTGGTGAGCATTTTCAGAACCCAGCAAGCACACACTTCATGGAAGTTTAAATCTTAGATGATTTCATGAACAGTGCTTTTTGCAATACCTGTCGCTTCACAATTTCACGAACTTTGGCTCTTTGATCTTCCCTCATCAAACCTTTGACATTCACACAATTTTCATCAGTGTGTGAGGTCCTTTGTCTGTCTCCGTGTTTCTGTGGATCATCAATCACTGCTGTTCAGCCATCTTTAAATTTGTTACACAACACAGATACTTCCTTTCGGCTGAAAACATTCGGTCATAAACACTCAGTAATCTTCGATGAATCTCGCTCTGACTCACTCCTTCTGCTTGCAAAAACCTGTCCCCTGTGTGGTGTGTGGTCCTCAAACTTGGAATAATTTTCGATCAGACCGGCCATTTTGTTTGCTTGTAAAGCTTGGACATGTGGACAGAGAATAACAACACTAGCATGGCAGCTTCTCTACCCGATGTACCATTATATGCAAGTGACATTGAGATGTCGCATGCAGGCCATATATAACAAACACTTGTAACTTTAACACTGGACCACCTTCGTATATTACAACTCTACACATGGGAAACTTTAACATTACTCTTATGAGCACTTTCACAGGACTCTGAAAACGAATCTCCTTATATCGGAGAATTTTGTATCTGGGAACTTCTTACCCAGGAAACACTGTATATACTCCTATAGAATCAACAAACATTAAAGCTGTATATATGTGTGCCATGTTGGAAAAAGAACCACATGTTAAAAATATAATCAATCTTGTGAATGTAGAGAAATAATGTATTTCATAATTAATGACTAATTCTGTCTTGCAAAATTCATCATTGCTGATTTATGTAAGACAGTGAACAACAGCTGTACCTGTGTGTACCCTTGGACATGGATCAGTTCCATGCGGTCAAGGAGAGCTGGAGGAATAGTTCTGGTGGTGTTAGCTGTGGCAATAAACATCACTTTGGACAGATCAAATGGCACATTCAGGTAGTGATCCACAAAATTGCAGTTCTGCTCTGGGTCCAACACTTCTAGAAGAGCTGCAGCTGGATCTCCATGAATACCCGTGCTCTGTGTAAACACACACCACAAACTGTACAATAATCTCTATAATACAATAATTAAGTAAGAGAGAAAGTTACATGCTTTAGTGTATTCTCTTCACAATTTGACATAAAATTGTTCCTTTGGTGACAATGTCTTTAAATGGTCAGTTTATTTCTTATGTATGTATTGAATAGCACTGTCTTCTAGGGTGTAGTGGTGCACAGTCTGACAGAAGTTTACTGATGTTTCAGACAATTATACTGACTTTCTCTGAAACATCATCAAACTTCTACCAGGCTACAAGGCATCACAACTGAGGAGACAGTCCTGTTACTCACTGCCCTGAGAACTTCAAACCTCACAGAATTTAATTATTTACTTACTGTTTATTTCATGCTAGTTATTAGTTAGTTACTTTAGAGAGGGTGGGTTTCCCCATGCACCGCGACCAGTTTGATCTATTGTGCTTCCCTCTATGATATTCTACCAGTCTCTATACCCTACTGATACTGGTGCTTACCATCAGTCCCGACCAAGCCAGCGAGTTCGGCCTCTACTGGCTTGGCGGTATCTATAATGCTTCCCCCATCTATCAGAGGCGTTATAGACTACTGTTGGGCGGGAAATGTCCTTGAATTTGGCTCAGTGACCTCCTTAGGAGATATGAGGTTCTTTTACGTGCCGTAAAGCTACGACACGGGATCCATGGCTTAAAGTTCCTCCCGGAGGACTTGTTCCCTGAATTTTTCCACCCTTAAAAATTCCACGACCTCCGCCTGGTTTGAACCCGCGTACTACGAGTCATTAGGTGGGAACATTACCTCTAGACTACGGAGGCCACTCTTATTTCGTGCTATCACTAGCCCAGGCTGTATAGTGTCTAATGGTAGGATGATTATGGAATAATGACTTGCAAAAGATGTGTAGGGAAGCAAATATGGCATAATTTGAGATATCCCAGCATTCACCTGGAGTGTCCAAGGAAAGTCGTAAAAATGTCAAATATTCAGCATCAAGCCCAAGATTTGGGCCTGCCACCTCTTTTCAATGCATGTTAAAAGTGTTACCACTTCTATTGACTTGTTTGGTGGTCATTTCAGTGATCTCACTTAGGGAAAATCTGAGAAATAAATTTCAAGACGATTATATACATTTTAACCCTTTCGCGCGGTCATTTAAATTCCGCTGCCGTGTCTCTCCAGCGGTAATATATTCAGCCGACCATTTAAATTTTGCTCGAAAATGATTTATTCATCATTGTTCTTAAATTATATGAGATAGGAACATGAAACTTTCACTGAAATGATCTTAAAATGTGGTTTTATAACCTTACCTTATAATATGAGCGCCTGGTATCTCGGCAATGGAAGCAGTTGGTTTAGATTTGAGCAGTGTTTGGTATGCCTTGAAGCATGAAACTTTCACTAAAATGATCTTAAAAGATGGTTTTATAACCTTGCCTTATAATATGAGCGCCCGGTATCTCGGCAATTGAAGCAGGTGACGCCTTGAAGCATTCTTCTAAACACAACGCTGCCTCACATTCACCACACCAATACTGTGTATCTTTTCTTTGGCCATTTTTTTTTTAACCACACATCTTCTGTGNTATTTCATCCATTTTGGCTGCAGCAGATGTCGTAGGGGTGACCATAGAATTCATGAAGTTATTCTAAGAACTGGCTGGTATGTAGTGCACGAAAGCANCATAACAAGGGGTTGGTGCTTCTGCGTTTCATTTTCCATCCATTTTGGCTGCAGCAGATGTCGTAGGGGTGACCATAGAATTCATGAAGTTATTCTAAGAACTGGCTGGTATGTAGTGCACGAAAGCA
>NW_019739949.1:1335831-1336799 GCF_002891405.2 Cryptotermes secundus
TTAACACAGCTAAAGTCATGTTTCATTATATACTGTTCTTCTGACAAACGGCCAGCGAAAAATCTAACAATCTACAGCAAAACCATCAATTATTATGGGCGTTATAACATAGGTGTGCAGCTGGATGATACAGAGACATCGAACACCCGCAGACGATTTAAATACCTTGACGAAACATACGCGTCAAACCACGCTGAACGGTTAAACATGAAATGTTTGGTCTTACAGCGCAGAGATGGAACAGCTTCATATTCCACAGTCAAGCTGTGGCATAGCCTTTTGTAAATATTGATTTTATCCATGAGATGCTGCACTGTCTATTGCTGTTCATGGTCAAGTTCATAGTGTTGCATTCCCTACTGAATTCCCAGCATTTCTGTTGTTGTTGGTCACACATAATAGGATTGCAATATGATGATGCAAGCCCCCAAAGTTAGGGTGATCAGTACAGCCATATTCAACAACCAATGGGATAAAACTCTGTGCATCTGTATAAATCAGAATGCTTTCTGTAAGTGATCAGGAGCTGTACTGTGACAGTGGTTCTGAAGAAGTGATGGACTGAAGTCATATGCATATGCATTTATGAGGGAACCAAACAGCCATGACAAACCCACCATCATTTCCATAAAAACTACAGCAACAGGTAAACAACACTTACTAGTTTGTCAATCTCATCAAGCAACATGACAGGGTTGTTGACCCCAACCGTCTTCAAGCCTTGGATGATACGGCCAGGCATTGCACCAATGTACGTTCGGCGATGGCCTCTGATATCTGACTGATTGCAACTGCCTCCAAGGGATATGCTAAATAAATAATTATAATATTATATTACATGAATTTAAAGTATATTAATAGTAAGAAATATGTTATTCAAATGTTAATTACAAGAGGGGAGGAGGTTCAATGTAATTCCTATGACAATGGAAAATGCTGTACAGTAGTTAGATATTGTGAGAAAAATA
>NW_019739949.1:1337484-1340173 GCF_002891405.2 Cryptotermes secundus
TGTCCATTTCCAGGTTCGACAACAGATGCTATAACTGTTTGCCACAGTTTGCCCACAGCTCCACCTGAACAATTATTCACACTCCTCTTGCCATGCTGGTGTGGTGGTCCCCAGGTTTCCGACCAAGATGATGGTTCTTCATCGAAATCAATTTCCGATTCACTTTCCTCAATGCCACTCTCAGAACTGTCGGTACAACAATCTGATTCGGAGTCGTTTATGAGTTGAAATATGTCAGCGTCTTCCAAACGAGACAGCGCAATGGTTGGTTCACGCTTTTGACACTGCTTGGCTGTGCTAACCATGAAAATACTTATAATCTACTTCCAGCAGAGTGAGGACAGAGAGCTTGTTGTGTTGCGACAAGCGATACTACACAATCGGGGTTCTTGTATACGAATAGATACTCACCCCACATCTCTGCATACCAAAAGAACTACGTGTATAATCTTTCGATACATGCAAGACTAAACATGGCGACATACACCATCCGCTGTGTTGCAACATTTACATACAGCATTCTTGCTTCCAAGAACTCTGAATTCATGTAGACAGACCGCAAAATTGGGAATTTTTTACTTGGAATCAGTCTAAAAATTTTTACACATTTTATAAGGTCTGTAAATTACAATATCTGATTCTATATTCTTTCTAGAAAAAAAAAACAGCGTTTATTTGGTTCGTTTATCACAAAAATTGTAGAAATCACAGCAATTTTAGGAAATGATTACAGTTTTTATTGCTTTAAAATTGCGGGTATTTAAATCAAATCTGTCCCGCTGCCATTACCGGAATTTAAATGGCTGTCACTTAAAGGTTAAACACATATCAATCAGCCTAACTAGTTTCCTGGGTACCTCAAACTCTATGAGAATGTTGTACAATGCGTCACTCCTAACTGAATCATAGACTTTCTTGAAGTCTATTAATTGCCGATGGACTGTCTCACTGTGCTCCAATTTTTTCTCCAGTAACTCACAAAAGCAAAACATGTGATCAGTAGTTGATCTGATACATCAAAGCCTACAGTGATGATTCTTAATAACTTCATCTATATATGGACTTAACCTTGAGAAAAAGATATTGGACAAAATTTTGTACTACAGTCAGTTTTATCATCCTTGTAAATTGGTACATGCTGTCATAATAGACAACTAAAAGCAGGGAGAGCATTACAAGCAGTAAGTCATTCACAACATCCTCCGTCACCCAACCACATGAATCCCACTGCTCAACAATTCCAAATTAGAAACACATAGAAACATACAACGGTATTACACATACAAAACCTCGCATTGCCAGATTAAAGGGTTTCTAATGTGTTAATACTGAATTATACCATGTTTCTTGATGTGTAAAATTGATCCATTTTATAGGAACTCATTTTAATGTTAACTTGCAATTCAATTACTCTGTAATTTATTTGTTTTGAATCCACCATGATAATTATCTCTCAAGATTCAAACATACAGATGTATAATATAACCGCAATAAAATTAACACTGACACTCTTATCAATGCACGTTTGTACAATTTTATTTTTACTGTTAAAAACTGTTGGGTAGCCCACCACTATATACCGTGATTGTATAACAAAACAGGATGCAAAGAATAAAGGTGCATCACAGGCTCCAGTGCATGGCAAGATGCTACGCTGATCCTCAATAGCAATGAACTTGTAAGAGACATATAGAGGTTCTCTGATACAACATATCTTGTTAGAAATGACTGAAGACCCTCTGCAACTTTAACACACTGCGGACCGGAGGGGCCACATGGCCCTCTACGTTTCCAAGCGTTGCGGACCGTTCGGGCCATATGGCCCTCTACGGTCATGTTATGTTGCAAAACGCTATATATCTCTGTGTGGCTTCGTTGAATCGTAACTACTGCGTAGATGACCTCGGGAATGATTGCTGCCTTATCTAGTAACTCGACCAGAGTCATTTCCTGTCACAACCTAAACAAGCTTGCACGTATGAACCACGCAGCTACCAGTTCAACATGGCTCAGAGACGAAAGCAGTTGCGATCTCTCGGAGGACAGGAAATATTAGATATGTTCTCCGATGAGCTATCAGATTTGCCAACTGCTTCGTCTTCTGATAGCGAGGCCATTATCAGTGACAGCGACAGTGACGGGGGCCACAGGGCTGCCCAAAATGTGTCAAGTGAAAGTGAGAGCTCCGTTGAAAGTGTGAGTATCAGGACAGCTACATGGGATAAAGTGCACAAAACCCCCACTTTGGGAAAGTTTACTGGTGATCCGGGGGTAAAGCAGATGCCATCGGACCCAACGGACATGTCTGAAGTTGCGTCACTGTTTTTTGGAGATAGTTTCTTTGACCTGTTGTGTCAGGAAACTAACACACACTATCTCCAACACCGTGAGGCGTACGACAGAACCAATAAGGTTTTGAAGTGGGTGGATGTCACTTCAACAGAAATGAAAAATATTTTGGCTATAATCATTCTAATGGGGCTTACGAAGAGAGAAAGTCTGAAGGATTATTGGTCAAGTGACCCATTTTTAGAAATTGCAATTTTCGGCAAACTCATGAGTCGTAAGAGATTTGAACAGATATGGTGGTGTTTGCATTTCAACAATAATGAAGTGCAACCACAACCAACGGGCAGGCTTTTCAAAATTCAGCCCTTATTAGACATTTTGGTTGAAAAATTTCAGACAG
>NW_019739949.1:1340495-1421520 GCF_002891405.2 Cryptotermes secundus
CAAAGCATTTCTGTTGAAACTGGCAAAAGCTTGGGCTACTGACGTCACTGTGGCGGCAGTACCTGCGTCAGACACAGACGTAGTGCAGCCGGGGCCATCTGTTCGCACCCGCCAGAGGCCTCAAGTAGGCCCCCCCTGGCCGACTCTTGGGTGATATGCGGAAACATATTCTCGTGAAAATTGTGAAGAGTGAATATTGCAAGAAGAAACACCCTTCTAGGCAGTGCCGTGTGTGCGCAGAGCACAAGAAGAATAGTATAACTGCCTACATGTGCAACTTCTGCGTAATGCCTCTTCACAAAGGGGAATCTTTCCAGAGATATCACATGAGCAAGCACTTCTAGGAGCTCTGGTAAGTGTTCTCCAAAAATTTCAGTTCATAAAATTAATTAGGAGATTTTATATTAATTTTTAAAGTGAACAGTGCACAAGTTAGGGTAGTAGGTTTAAAAATGCCGGTCCCCAGGGTGATTTAAATGTTTAAACCACTGGTCCACAATGTGTTAAGAGTCTTCTTCATACTTTTCAATGATAAACACTTTCTTGGGGATAGAAAAAGGATTTGGACTTAAAATTTTAATAAATAAATTATAATATGTGGGTGATAACTGAATCTGCACAACACATTGGGAATCCCTTATGAAACACGGTTTTAGAAGTGCTGTATTACTGTAAAGCTGATGATTATCAGCATGTTCAAATTCGGTACGCCACAGATTTAAAAAAAAAAAAGCCAAATTATGATGACACTTTGGATGATAGGCCAATTAAATCTGGTATTTTTATCTAGTTATGAGTACAGTGCATTCAAAGCAGTTCAGTCAAAATTTACAGTTATGAACTTTTAACTCCTTGCAGTAAAATGTTTTATCAGGTATGAAATGTAAATGCATTAAATAAAAGCTTCTAAACCCAAATACATTTAATTGTTCAATTATATGTTCTCTTTGATATCTTTCCCAGCCTCTTTATTATCAATCTCATGACTATATTTTTAAACATAAGTTTAAGGAAAGACACTCCGATATGGGAAATTATAAAATACTCTGTCTCTTCTATCAATTTTAGGCATTCACAGTGGTTAATTCTGATACTGGATTCTTACAATGTGTGGTTGTGGGTAATGCTCCTCCATCTTTAAGGTCAAAATGTACAGGCTGGTAACCTGCCATGCAAAATATAGCATTTTGTTTTGAGAAGGAACAGAGGAAGGGGTGGGTGGGATAGTGGGGACTAGTGACCTATCTAGGCCAGTGGGAATATGCAAACCAGTAAAGTAGTGTAGATGACCCTTTTAAGTGCCCAGGAATGTATAAAAAATCCAACTGGCAAGTGATACTCTTGTGTGGTCACCCATCCAAACCCTCACCAGGAATAATGTTGCTTAACTTTTGCTGTGGGTCCAGAAGCATAGCGAGTGGCATGGAGATCACCACGAGCTGATGATACGAGTAGGTTTCCACAGGGGTTGGAAGCAAAAACAAATGAATGAAGAATGGTGTATCTTAGGAGGGATGTGAGTCTAGACTGGAGCACTGTGTAGGTAGGCATTTGTCCTGGAGGGAAGGGGTGGGGGAGAATGAGGGAGCCCCCAATTACAGGGTTGCATTTCCTCCATCTGGACTAGGATCTGTGGGGACAGTACATGTGTGACATCCTCCCTGCTGCTTAATTGTTTGGATGAGCTTCTTCCAGGTAGGGCTTAACTGGCAGCCAGCTTCTCTATTAAAGATGTGATGCAGGTTGAATTTTATGGTTTCCTGGATAACTCTGCTGATGTGGGGCATCTTGGCTAATGCCATCATTGCCATTGCCCCTGGCTGACTTAACCCTTCAGTGCCATAGTCTGTGCATGGCACGCCAATGGCTTCTGTCACGCCTCTGAAGTCTGTGCATGGCACGCCAACGGCTTCTGTCACACATCTCTGAAGTCTGTGCATGGCATGCCAACGGCTTCTGTCACATGTCTCTGAAGTCTGTGCATGGCACGCCAATGGCTTCTGTCACATGTCTCTGAAGTCCGTACCTGGCATGTGTAGTGCAGCTCTAAGTTTCAGCTCATATTTTGAATTGTTGTTTTTCATGTAAAGTAATTCTTTTGGTATGAAATTAAAGAGGAACTTTCAGGCTATCATTTCGTGCATGCCTTGCCCCACTTTGACCTTCCCGCAGCAGTTGGAATACATTTAAATTCTTTGAAAAAATTTATAAGCAAGATTCCACCAACTGTGAAGAAATCAAGACCATAGAAACAGCATGTTGTGTGTCAAAAGCTGTGTAATGGTGTGACAAATGTGACGTGGAACTTTGTGTGGAATGTTTTCACAACTAACACACCCAGCTGAATTTTTAAGGTAATATGATACTAACATTCCAAATTTTTATATGCTTACTGTGCCAAAAAATAATTTTAAAGCAGTGCGGATCAATACACCGATTCTATATACATTTCTGAAGATAGCGTGAAAATTAGAAAGAACAAAACATCAGTTTTTCCTAATTTATTACACTTTAAGTGAGATGTTGTATTTACCATTTTAAATGTTTAAATATCCTCCATCCCAAGGAGTGAGTAGGAATTAAATGTTCTGCATCGTTGAAGTGTTAATGCTCTGCTACAGCCGATCATGGCACAGTCAGAGGTCCATCCACTGATCCTCTTACAATCTTCAATTAAACAGATCATATCACCATGGCAGATGGTCCCACATTTAAACAGGATCATGTTGATTTCCAAACTTTTAGTTCTCATTGTACCCTCTCCCACTCCTCTGTTTATTTTCAAAACAAAGCATACAGAGCGTCTCAACAACCTCATATTTCAACCCTCAAGATGAAGGCAGTATGCACTTCAAAACTGTTGGCAACATTTCCCACAACCACATGGTTGAACAGCCCAAGAAGAGAATAGATACTGTTAAAAGGCAGATGAACTCCTCTGAATGTGATCTCAACCAGTTCCCCTCTTGTTAAATGGTTAATGAAAACAACTTCAAACAAATTTCACTAACCGATGAAACTCACGTCCAAGTGTCTGGGCAATTGAACGTCCAACACTGGTTTTGCCAACACCAGGAGGTCCTACAAAGCAGAGAATTGGTCCTCGGAGGTTATTTTTTAACTGCCTGACAGCCAGATATTCCAGCACTCTCCGTTTCAACTTATCCATTGCGTAATGGTCTGCATCCAAATCCTGAAAAACAAGTAAAGCAATTGAAGAAAGTCGTCTTCTGGGTTTAGGCACCGTGTATTCGTCGTTTTGGCCGACGTTTCGGAGGAACGTAGCGCCTCCATCTTCAGAGCAGTTGAATGGCTTGGAATGCGGAGAGCAGTAGCTGCGCTACGTTCCTCCGAAACGTCGGCCAAAACGAAGAATACACGGTGCCTAAACCCAGAAGACGACTTTCTTCATTGTCATCGCCGTGAAAACCTCAAAACTTACAAAGTAAAGCAATTGTTTAATCATTTTAACACTTGAATGCACTGTGGTACCAAATGCTTTAACATTAAAAAAACTCCACATTTCTATAGTGGAAACACAGTTTTTTTTTGTAAGGAAGAAACTTAATTTGTAAATATTGTTTACATGAAATTGTGGCTTTGAAGGGTTAATGCCAGAACAAGTTATTGTATATGGAGTTACTTTTGTTTTTCAGCACAGGAAAACTGACAATAAGTCATACATTTAAGACAATGTCTAGATATCTTGACAAACAGTGAGAACTGGCAACATTCAGCAATTGCGTGAGAAAAGTTACCTCAATGTGGGCATTGTAGAAGTCACAGTAAGAGCAGAGGATGCTCAGAAAGAAGTATTCCTGACCAGTATAATCATGTGTTCATTCCATTGTGCTAATAGATCCATTTTTACATTGCACAGATCAAATAGCTAACACAAATAAACATACATAACCAGGCAGGCCTGTGCTTACAAGCCATTTAAAACTCACACAGATGCATTCTAGGCTGACTGCCCACTGGAAGAAGAAAAGTAGTTAAGCTCAGAACTACTGTATTTCAGAAATACAAACTAGAAGATAATTTGGATAAGATTCTTCTTCATCGCATGCTATGTCAGCAGTGATGCTTGAACTCTGAGCCAGGACTTGCCACTGAAGGAAGGTAATGGGGAGGAGACAAGAAGAAAAGATGTGTGCACTAAGGACTATATTCAGAAACAGATGGAAACAAGCTACTGTTCATATGAATGCCACAGAGGCAGCAAACAATCAGTACACACTGTACAACCTCCACAACCCATGACTCTTGGATCCAAGTTGACAAGGTGCACAGAGATACCAATGTCTGTGTACAATAATCTACCATGGCTATCATTCTCACAGCCTGTATTCTTGCCAAAGGACTGATGAGCAACTGTTTAGCCATAGAAACTGCGCATCACTGTCTCCCTTTTCCATGGCTGTACTTCCCACAGCTGTGAAGAGAACTGTTATGGAACCACAGTACATAAGGTGGTAAGGTAACATAAAGCTGTTCCTGTGCTTAACTAATTAAGCACTATGCCATGAAGGTGTATGATCAGCTTCATGCCACTGCCACTTTACTCTTGGGGAAAGAGCCCCTGGTACCCACTGGATAGGAGCTTGGATGGACCCCAGAGATGGTCTGGATGACAAGAAAAGAAAATTCTTGACCCCACCAGGACTTGAACTCCAACCACTCAGTCGTCCAGCGTGTAGCTAGTCGCTTTACTGACCATGCTATCCTGGCTCTACATAAGTTGAACAGACGAAATGCATCCCCTGTAGTCTTAGAGACAGTCAAGGAAGTATCAAAGCACTGGTCCAGGCAATGGGTCATCAAAACTAGTACAGTTGATAAATGATGATGCATGTTATCAAAGAACTGGATAAAAAAGGAAGGAGGCAAAACTGCATGGTGAGACTTGAGAACACTGTACAAGAAACCAAAGAAAATGACAAACATTCTTTTACCAGTAAAAAACATAACCCTGACAACAAGAGATATTACATACAGTAGTACATGCAGTAGTTATACTTGGATACAATATATCACAATAGCACAGTGGGTTCTGAGGGTACAGAACTGTTAAAACTTAACCTACTGACAGTAATGTGGCTTTACATGCTTCTCATGACTGTGTAGAATATCCTCATACAAGGCTAGCACTGTCAAAAAGCATTACACCAGATAGTGTCAGATGGCCAACATACAAAGGCACGTGATTTTACAAGGAGGCAGAGATGGCAAAACCGAGACCAAAACAGAACTGCCAGAATCTCTTTGATACACAACTCCTCATGTTATCCAAAATGATAGTAAGGGGGCTGGAAAAATGTCAAAAGAACTTCATCTCTGATGTGCCATATAGCTCCTCTAACAGGGAGAGAAAGAGAAGCAAACTTCAAGGAGTCCACACAGACCCTGCATCCCCAGACTTATTCTGAGAAAATTTCAAAAGTAATAAGTAAGTTAAAGAAAACATTCCCTTGCCCTTTTTCCATACCACCAAATGTACTGTAAAGCAAGATACCACAATAATTACAGAGAAGAATGAAATTAGCAAACTGTTAGACAAGTTAAATTGTAGGAAGACAGATTTCTTACAACTGCTGTGAGAGATTGGCTGCAAGAACTAGAAAAAGGGCATATAAAACTGAGACGTTTAGTAACTATGCAGAAGTTTGTTCATAGGACCTGAACCAGCCTGTGGCATCTCAGTAGGAGAGTATTGCTGGGAATGAAACTGCAGATCAGCTAGCAAGAATGGGACTGAACAGCTGTTCATAGGACCTGAACCAGCTTGCGGCATCTCAGTAGGAGAGTACTGCTCAGAATGAAACAGCAGATCAGCTGGCAAGAACGGGATCTGAACAGCTGTTCATAGGACCTGACCCAGCTTGCAGCATCTCAGTAGGAGAGTACTGCTCAGAATGAAACAGCAGATCAGCTGGCAAGAACGGGATCTGAACAGCTGTTCATAGGACCTGACCCAGCTTGCAGCATCTCAGTAGGAGAGTACTGCTCAGAATGAAACAGCAGATCAGCTGGCAAGAACGGGATCTGAACAGCTGTTCATAGGACCTGACCCAGCTTGCAGCATCTCAGTAGGAGAGTACTGCTCAGAATGAAACAGCAGATCAGCTGGCAAGAACGGGATCTGAACAGCTGTTCATAGGACCTGACCCAGCTTGCAGCATCTCAGTAGGAGAGTACTGCTCAGAATGAAACAGCAGATCAGCTGGCAAGAACGGGATCTGAACAGCTGTTCATAGGACCTGAACCAGCTTTCAGCATCTCAGTAGGAGAGTACTGCTCAGAATGAAACAGCAGATCAGCTAGCAAGAATAGAACTGAACAGCCATTCATAGGGCCTGACCCAGCTTGCGGCATCTCACAAGAAACACTGGGAATCCACAACTGGACTCAAAGAGGCAAAAGGATTTATATCAGGACCCTCTGCCAAAAGAACGAAGGACCTGTTGAAATTAAACAGAGATCAGTTAAGATGGGTGGTAGGATTATTTGCTGGACACTGACACCTAAAAGGACACCTTTTCAAACTGGGACTGCTAGATGACCCAACCTGTGGAAGGTGCCTACAAGCCACACATATCCTATGTCAGGCATGTCCAGCTTCAAACAGGTTGTGATCGACTTTTTAGTGTCAAAACTGCCAGTGATCTACCACCCCCTTGTATCGCTGTACCTCGCTTTAAGCACGTGGTAGCATAGTAGTTAAGGCACTATGCTACAAGTTGAAAGGTCGTGGGTTCAAATACCGATGAGTTCATTGGATTTTTTTCAATTGACCTAATCCTTCTGGGCACACTAGGGCCCTGGGGTTCACTCAGCCTCTAACAGAAATGAGTACCAGGAATTAAATAAATCATTTTCCTGGGGAGTAAAGTGCAGTCAGGGCGTAAGGCTGACAACCTTACCGCCATCTCTGAACCGATTGTCTAGATAATGTGGGACCCTCAACGTTTCACAACCCTATGGGCCTTCATGGCCCGTTACAGGGATAGCTTTACTTTACTTTTTTTTTAATTGGTAAAAATAACAGGACACATGATGTTTGCTGTAAAAGCAACTAGTAACTGGGCTGTGTCTGATGTCTGTAGATCTGTCCAGTTGGAGGGAGAAAGCAACGCAATTGGAAACATCTTTCAACAACTGTTCAGTTATGTTTCCACACATAATTTCTATTTGCTGCACAAAGGTGTTTCTTGATAATTGAAGATCTTGAATAGTAGCTGATTTCTTTCTTATTTTTAAATCCTTCAAAAAGATTATCAGGTATCTCAAGAAAACACTCTTTTACAAATTCCCCTTCAGTGAAAGGTTTACATTTTTTAACGATCATATTGCTGACCTTGAAGGATGATTTGGTTGCACTGTTAGAAAGTCATCTTGGTTTTGCCATCAACTGTTGTTGAGCAGCTAATTTCGATTTAAGTTCTCCGGGCTTGTTTATGAATTTCACTTTTGGGTGGAAAATCAGCATCATACTTATTGCTATGGAGCGCATTATAATGACATTCCAGATTACCCTTTTTTGGCAATGATACTGAGGCGTTGCATTTTCCACTGTATTGAAGTAACTGTTTTGTCTGATACACGCACACAGACACTTTCGAAATTAATAAAATAACATGGGCAGAGCACATACTGTCCCTTTGATTACACTGAGCTCATCCCCAAACTCTATAGACATACGAGTGTGGAGAGTTTGCACAACATCTAAGCACAGCAACTTGTCAACATTCGAATATATTGTGGAATGAATACATTTTATATTTTCATGTCCTTTAAATCGTTAATTATTAGTAAAGAATTTTAATAGAATGTTAGAATATAGATCTATGCTCGCTCTGTAAATACATATTCGCTTGCAACAACAGATAAATGCATAAATATGGCTCCATATAATAACTTCACTTGAGTTATGATCATTGAAAGGTGCCTGATGACAACCTAAATTACAGGTTGAAACATGCAGCCATTGGAAACCAACCAACCAACATGCAGCGCAATTTACACTTACATTAAATAAGTAAGATATATACCAACATATGTTGTCTTCATTGAGACATTCACACTGTCTCTATTGGTGAGATGCAGTTTCAAATGGGCTGTGAGCCTTGTATTTTATGCTCATTGTGATAGGAGTGGCAGAGGTCTAGCTGATTTATATTTATACAGCATGTCCAGAAAAGAACTCCACAGTTTTAGTTATACATATTTGTTTGCTGCATAATCACAGAGTTAGTATGTTTCTAAACTTCTGTGCAAAACGTGTCCCAAGTTTTAGTGACATGAATTCCAAAGAGATGACAGCATTGAACTGCAAAAAGATGGGACTGCATGAAAGTAGGAGTCATTCAGTCATGGCATCACATTAGGTAAAGGTGCAGTGCACGTTGCGCTATGGGGAATCAAAGTCTGTGGTGACTGCTCACTTAGGCAAGTGAACTGAAAAGATGCTTGAACTGATAAATGTATTCCAAAGTGGTATGAACAGTTCAAGAAATTGGCAATGTCTTGAAAGGATATTCACCAGGTAGGAAAAGCAACATCACAAGATGACAAAGAATGCATTCTGGTAGCATTTCAGCACAGACTGAAATAAACTGTTTGTCATGTTAGTCAACACTTACAGATTCCATGATGTTGTGTACAGAAGACTGAAACCATGTGTGTAAAAAACTCAAACCTGCACAACACATCCAACCTTGTGATAAACCCCAAAGGATGAACTCTGTAATGTTCATACTAGAATAGCTCACCACAGAAGATACTTATCTCCAGAAAATTCTTTTCTCTGAGGCCATTTTTCACACACATGATGCTGTAAACTGCCATAATTGCAGGATCTGGGGCAGTGATAACCCGCATGCCCTAATGGAACATCTTTGCAACAGCCCAAGGTCAACATGTGGTGTGGCATCATGTCATAAGGCACTGCTGGACCTTACTTCTTCCATGACAGCACCATCATGAGTGCAGTCCACCTGGATATGCTACACACCTTTCTGTTCCCAAAGACAGCAGGTGAAGTTGACAGCCTCATTCACAACAAGATGGTGCACTGGCTCATTTCTGTGCCACTGTATGCACTGTTTTGGACAAATGATTTCCTCGTCAATGGATCTGCAGGGGAGGACAGATTAACTGGCCCTCATGGAGTCCTGACTTAACACCCATGGACTTTTCTTCTAAGGGTACATCAAAGACACTGTGCACAGCAAGAGGGTGGAGTCTCTTTCTGACTTGTATGGAAGGATTACAGCGGTTATTACTGTGGTGCCTGTGGATGTGGGGTGAGGTGGAATTTTGTTTAAACATCTTTAGGGCCATCAATGATGCTCACATTGACTTGCAATAAATAGTAGAAAAACTTGGAGAACTTGTCTAATTTTTTTTTCCTTGCCACTACAGCCCCAGTGGGCCTACGCCTACCTCCATGAACTCTGTTCACTTCGGTTTTTCTAGATCTTAAAACTTATGGTAGGACTCCTTGGGCAAATGATCAGCTCGTCGCAAGGCCTCTAGCTGTAGACAAACACAGAAAAACGCACAAAAACATCCATACCCTGAGTGGGATTTGAACCCACGATCCCGGCTTCCGAGCGAGAGAAGACAGTGCATGCCTTAGACCGCTTGGCTACCGTGACCGGAGAGCTTGTCTACTGGAGTTAATTCCAGAGAGCTTTCTCGAACACCTGTATTAATACGTAGGCCAAAATTGCTTCAGGGGACTTTAGGTTGATTACATTGCAGATCCCAGTCAGCAGTAATACGTCAGAATGGCACAACCAAACAAAAGGCCATATGACCATTGGAGTGCCTATGCCATCAGGGCCCTGAACAGGGCACTAATTGGGTGTACATCTCTTATGGTGTGAGTTCCACACCTGGGCTTGCACATAAAGACAGTGAGAAGTGTTCACTCAGCCTTCATCAATTAAGCTCCCTACAGGGACCTACAAGTTGGAAGTCACACTGAAATCATGGGAAAGCACCACAGAGATGGGAAATATTCCTGCTTGTGAGGTGGGTTTTGATAACACTTGAGGACCTTAACACATTGTGGACCGGTGATTTAAATATTTCAATCACCCTGGGGCCGCCATTATTAACCTTTATCAGACTAATGTCACCATACGGCATCATTTAAAGTACAGCAGAGTGGCCGTGCGTCACCATATGGGTACCCGCAATCCATGCGTGCGCATAGTGTTTTAAAATCTTATTTTAAGATAGAAATTCTTGTTCTACTTATACTATTTTTGGACACCAGCTTTATAAGTAGATTGTCTTCCCTCCTGCATCATCTAACTGAATGCAGAGTCCGACATCGCAATTCATGCACTTTGTCCGTATGTCACTCTGTTTTCCACGCGAAGCGCACATAGCAACATCTGTCTCGTATTAGCAGGAAGTCAGCCAATGTTGCCGATTTGCCTTCTCTAATCATAACGCTTATAAAACATCACAATTTCAACTATCCACCATGGCCCCATTTCGCATGGAAAAAGGCGAAGTTAATAGGCAGCTGATAAATGTCACCGATTTAGAATGTGGTACACAAGACTGAAAGTACGTAGAAAAAGGGGCCAAGTGCGGGCCTTTCTAAGAAGGTTAACAGTACTTCTTGTGTGGCAGATATGTGTATACACAGACAGAGCCTCTGAGGGACATGACCTCACTCCTGTATATACAGAAAGGTTGGGAGTGCTATATAAGCATAAACATTCCTTCCCCTTTGGCTAAGATAACGCAGTACGAGTATGAATGATGTCACCAGCAGGCATTTATACTGCAGAAACATTTTGTGCAGAAACTGACTGCATATTTGTGGACAGACGCTTAAAATTGGGAACAAAATTTTTTTTGGAATCAGTGTAACAATTTTTACAGATTCTAAAATTTGTAAATTACAATATCTGATTCTATATTCTTTCTAGATAAAAGCAGCGTTTATTTCGTTCGTTTATCACAAAAATTGTAGAAATCACAGCATTTTGAGTAACATGATTACAATTTTTATTACTCTACAATGGCCGGCATTTAAGTTAATTCCGTCCCGCTGCCACTACCGGAATTTAAATGGCCCGTCCGATAAAGGTTAAACCTATTATCCTAACTTGTGCACTGTTCACTTAGAAATTAATATAATATCTCCTAATTAATTTTATCAACTAAAATTTTTGGAGAACACTTGCCAATGCTCATAGAAGTGCTTGAGGGTGTGATATTTCTGGAAACATTCCCCTTTGTGAAGTGGCATTACACAGAACTCGCAAATGTAGACATACTCCTTTCTTTGTGAACTGTGCAAACATGGCACTGCCTAGAAGGATGCTTCCCCTTGAAATGTTCACTCTTCACAATTTTCATGAGGGTATGTTTCCACATATCAGCCGAGAGTCGCCCAGGGGTGACCACATGAGGCCTGTGTGGGGTGGGAGTTGATGGGCCTGGTCGCACTAAGTCTGTGTCTGACTCTGGTTCCGCTGCCACCATCTGGTCTGTAGCCCAGGCCTTTGCCAAATTCATCAGAAATGCTTTGTATTTCAATTTTGAATCAGGGTTTAGATTTTTGTGTTTTTCTTTAGATTTTTTACTGTCCCCACAATGTTAGTCCCCGCATTATCGTCGGAGCTACTGTCACATTTACTGTCTGTGGCCACAATTCTTTGTTCTCCCGTCACTGCCGCTCTCTGAATCACCATTACTACGCATCTCACAAGGCAGGTCAGCTAGCTCATCGAAGAAGAATTTGTCTTTGTCATACTCCACCACTAACTACTGACTGATACATACAGCTCGAAGAGCAGCAATGCATTTTCATTTATAGTGGGTTAAGAAAGCAGTGAGGTCAAGTTACTGACAAGTAAGCAAACATTCCAGAGTTTTATTATGCCATTGCGTGCAACTTGGGTGATGCCAGAGCAAGGTATAGTGTGTTACAACCTAACGTGTCCTAAAATCATGATATCATGCGACCGGTCCTCAATATGTTAAACAACCTCCCTCCATCAGAATGAGAACCAACCTAGGAAAATAAGGCTGTCATCTGCTGATGACAAGATAAAATATTTAAACAATCTCAGTAAAGTAGTCCTTGTGGTTAACTAATTAAGCACTACGCAATGAAGATGTATTGGGGAATGGATATAGAGATCCACTTTTTCTTGACCTTGGCATTAGTTGGAGGTCAGTGGTCAGCTTCACGCTGCGACTGCTTTACCCACAGGGAAAACGGCCCTGGTACCCATTGGATAGGAGGTTGGGTGGATCCCAGAGCCAGTCTGGACAACATGGAGAAATTAAAATTCTTGACTCCACTGGGACTTGAACTCTGACTCCTCGGTCGTCCAGCAAGTAGCCAGTCGCTATACCGATTGTGCTATCTCAGCTCTCTAATAATCTAAGTGCAAACTTCAAAATGTCTCATGAGACAGTTTCAGTCAAAAAAGTGTAAAGACTGTAGGAACAATGTTGTCTAAGAACTATAAATGATGCACGATGCCTACATAATGCCTGCAACAAGTTTTCAAGGCTTTAACTTCATCCTCAGCATTGCATTTAAAATTGCAATATGCACTCCACCTATATCCTAAAGTACTATATAATTTTCATATTATTGTGAAGTAGAAAGCGTTGTTTTAAATACAAAATTTGATGGCAGATTTGATATTCTATATTTCTTCTTTTTGAGGACCTGGTGGTCAGAGAGTATGACATCATAGGCTCATTCTGATGATTCTGAGTTTGATCCCTAGTTAGAGTATTTGCAGAGTGTTCTGATTCTGAAACCTTCACCTCTGGCAAAGATAAAATTTCAGAAATGTGAGCAGGAAATTCTGCATACTGATCTGACAGGGAATGGAACTCAGAACCCTTGGAATGAGATTCCAGTGTCTTAACCCAAGACTATTAGATTTAGGAAGATTAGTTAAAGACTGCTGATGAAATTTTATAGCACCAGCTAGGAGCCGAACTATTTCTTGCCATAACTCACCTGTCTGGCCTTATTGATATCAAGCGTCTCAGGTGATGATTTTGACCATGGAAGTTCTGCCATCAGTTCTACATAGGTGCGTATGATACCACTCTCAGGGCTCATTGATGCTAATTTCTTTAATCTCTGCAATTCCTTCATTGCCACTTTAGAGGCATGTGGAGGTAACTTGGCAGCCCTTGAAAGGAAGAAATGTAAAGAATCTTTTAGAGTTCAACCTTAAACTTGGCCTTCAGCTAATGTGCAACCCAAACTGACCAGTATGGATCAAAGTATCATTTTAGGCTTAAACTGCATATGTAAAGTCTAGAAATGAATGGAACATCTACTGACCAACTGCTGCATTATTGTGATAGTGCATGAGTGCTGTCTCGTCAGAAACAGGAAATCTGGAATCCCTGTTCATGAACGATAAATGTTAATCAAAATCCATCCTCAAGAAGTATACGGACAATTACTTTGTGTATATCTTTTACCTAAAATACAAAAACTATGGTCAGTTAACCAAAGGGAATAAGAACAGGCCAGAAGAAATAGACAGTTCACCATACAGGCAACAAAGATCAAAGACAAAAGTAGGCAATGGAATTTCTGTCACAACACAAAGGATTTACAAAACTACAGTAAAACTTGGTTATAGCAACATCGGTTTCTGCGACACCTTGTCTATTGCGTCAAATATTCAATGGTACGAACTAATTCCTCATAAAGCAACTGTTTTTATACCTTGCTTAGTACGACATGCACAAATGCATCAACCTCGTATGTAACGTCATTTTCATTCCTGAATTTCTCTGATATGGACATTGAACGTAATTTAGAAAGTGTGTATTGGGCAAGTAACAGGAAACAGATGAAGATAACTGATTACTGTACTCGTATCTAGGTACAGTAAGGCACAACAATTGATGTAATCTACTGTAATTTGGTGAGTAGGCCTACCTTTAATATACAGTATTAGTGCGGTGTGTATTGTCAGTGAAAAGCGCTGTAATATGTCTTTGATATTACACATTTGGGCAATTCCACGTTAATGTTACGTTAGTCTGTACTTAACTACGTATTTCACTAAAAAATGCAATTTGGTAGATTTTTACGTGACTAACATAAGGCTACTGTGGAAGTGCCCATTTCGGTTACAACGACATTCGTTTATAACGACACTATTTTTAGGTCCCTTTGATGACGTTATAACCAAGTTCTACTGTATATATTGGTGACTGCATATTAAATTATAGGAATTAACACTGTTATAAAGCAGGAAGATCAAGATTTGATATAATACTGATAACACAAAATAATCTTCACACTGTAAATATACTTATAAAAGGAGAACACTGTAATTAAAGAGGAAAAAATAATTTGGTCAGAATTACTAGGTAAATATGGATTTGAGATATACATATATACACCAAGAGCTTAAAAAAACCCACAAAACCAGGATGGTTCACTTGGTATAATGAATGTGATATGGGTTGCATGACCAAGAAATTGGGGTTCGGTTTCTGGTGTGGGGAACAGATATCTCTCTTCTTCACATCATCCCAGACTGATTCTGGGGTTCACCCAGCTTCCTATCAAATGGTTACCAATACCAAACAATGAATCTCTCTTGTCCTCCAGGTTAGACTGTCTTCATTTCTTGTGGACTTGACAACTCTGCCTAAATTAATTAAATTAACATATAAAATTTATCTATATAATTCCAGCTACATTCTGACTGGTTCTTGTATTTCAGTTTTGGCTAACTGGTACCTTCATTCCCCAAAAGAAAACACACTCAAGTAGTTGGAGTAATGAATGTTTCTCTATTAAATAGAAACATCCATATTGTGTGTTCCTCTGAAAGATTTATAACAGAAGCTGTTCATCCCATGCCCTCTTTCTGTCTTGGATGACTTGGAATGGCACAGAACACAGAAATCCTACTGTTAGTGTCAACGGAAGGGCAATGGGCAGCACACACGTGTTTTGTAATCTTATACACAGTGTGTCCAGGTTCTGTTAGGACTGTGGTCATTAAAAATACAAGACATGAATTATTTTCAAAATTCCACTCTTTTTACTCAAAAGAGTCTCCTTCTGAATCAATACATAGCTGGAATCGATTGAAAAGTTTTCAAAAACAGTCACTGTACTCCTTTTGTGGAATCACATTTAAAACTGGAGTACATTCCCTTTGGATGTCCTGGACGGTGTCGTGAAGGTCTCCTTTCATCGCCCACTTAAATTTTGGGAACAACCAGAAATCTGCTGGAGCCAAATCTGATGAATACGGAGGATGACCAAGGACTGTGATAGCTTTTCTGGTCAAAAAATCGCGCATGATCTTCGATTTGTGGGGTGGGGCATTGTTGTGGAGGAGCGACCAGGAACCTTGTTCTCGATATTCAGGTCGAATTCGAAGACTTCTTGCCCACAAACGATTAAGGACTCCAAGAGAATAATAATCAGAATTCACTGTTTGACCTTCTGGCAGAAATTCCTTGTGAATGATTCCTTTGGAATCGAAGAAAACAGTTAGCAGTGTCTTTATTCGATTCTTTTTCATGCGCATTTTCTTTGGTTTCGGCTTCTTTCGGCCCAACCATGCCTCACTCTGACACTTTGTGAGAGGCTCATATTGAAAACACCATGTCTTGTCACGAGTAACAATCGATTTTGTAAATTCTGTATCACTTTGGGCCGACCGTAACATGTCTTTGCAGTGTTCCACTCTGGCATGTTTTTCATTGCCTGACAGTGCGTGCAGTACAAATTGCGCACAGATCTTCCGTTTGCCCAAATCCTTGGTCAAAATTTGATGCACAGTACTTTTTGGTACTCCCAAAAGCTCCTTGATGAGCCTTGCAGAAACACATCTGTCTGATGCAAGAATTTCGGTCACTATCTTCACATTTTCTTCAGTGCGACTTGATCTCAGCTTTGATGCAAGTGGAGCATCTTCAATGTTCTCCCTCCTGTCACAAAATACAGCATACCATCAAAAAATGTTCAAGTGACTCAAACAATCACTACCGTATACACTTTTCATCATTTTGTATGCTTCTCTGGCTGTTTTGTCTAACTTCAAACAAAATTTGATGTTGGCTATCTGTTCAACCGCCATTTTCCGAAGAGCGTCAGAACAGTACTGTTACATGCAAGGTCAGAACACATGATGCAGTGATGCTTGCGCTTTGAAGTTATAGACAGCCACAGCCGAAACTTCAAGAATCTTAACGACACAACTTGCCAACAGATGGCATTGCAGGGCAAAATTTAAAAAAATGAGTCCTAATGGATCCTGGACACACCGTGTATTCCTTCACTAAACCTGTGCTTTGTAGAATTAATACAATAACGAATGTATTTACTCTCCTTTTTACAAAATGCATCTGGCAGAAACTTGTAACATCCTGATTGGAGTATGACTGTATCCTTCATGTGCAGGCACATTTCCTTATTTTGTTATGCTGTATCATTAGGATGGCAACTGAAACTGATATCCATCCAAACAACATGAACAGTAAAGATGGCTTTTGCTTAAGCAAATCATTGCTACTTCCTTTTATTGCGGACTGCAATGTTTACAGCCCTTACTTTGTGGCATAACTATGCCTCCCACTGGTCACTCACATTGCTTTTCTCCAACTTTCCCTTTCTCTCCACTTCTGCCATACATGAACCTTGCTTCTACAGGGTGCGGCAATAAAGAAACCGCATTACTTTTATGACTCATTTCCGGCCACGTCGATGACGAAGAGGAGGGTAGGGCATTGACCCATGGACTTCCCTCTACCGTCACATAAAGTTTCATTCAAGCGCATCGGTCAGTCTGGCCGCGACCATTGTTAGAAGCGGATCGTGTGTCTGAGCTCTGTCGGAATAATGCTGAGTGCTAATGTAGAACAACATGTTAACATCAAATTCCTCACAAAACTTGGAAAATTTGCCACTGAAACTTACAATTTGTTGACAGAAGTATATGGTGATCAGTGTCTATCTCGCACGCAAGTTTTCGAGTGGTTTAAGAAGTTTATGGAGGGTAGGAAAAACGTCGGGAACGATCCAAAATCGGGCCGTCCTCCCACTGCGAAAACTCCAGAGAATGTGGAGAAGGTCGCTAGAATTGTTCGAAGAGATCGTCGACTGAGCATTCNAACTGAGCATTTGAGCAATTTCTGAACTTACCAACATCAATAAAGAAAGTGTTAGATTTTGCACAACGATCTGGGCATGAAAAAGGTGTGCTAAAGTGGTGCCAAAAATCTCCTTACCCCCCAGCAAAAGGAACATCGAGTGAATTGCTGTGTTGACACTCTTGAAAACATTGAAAATGATCCTGATTTCTTCCAAAACGTAATTACGTGTGACGAAACTTGGATTCTTCAATATGATCCAGAGACTAAGCGACAATCCATGCATTGGAAGAGCCCCAAATCCCCTAGGAAGAAGAAAGCGCGCATGAGCAAGTCCAAATTCAAAGCAATGATGACTGTTTTTTTCGATATCCGGGGGGTAATCTACATTGATTGGGTGCCTGAAGGTCAGACTGTCAATCAGGTTTATTATAAAAATGTTTTGACGACCCTCCGTGAACGTGTGCGACGAAGGAGACCAGACATGTGGAAGAATGCCTCATGGGTTCTTCATCACGACAACGCGCCAACACACAACGCGCTATCTGTGAAGAGGTATTTGGCAAAAAAACAACATTCCAGTGATGGAACTTCCATAGTATTCTCCAGACCTAGCACCGTGCGACTTTTTTCTCTTCCCGAAAATCAAGTCTGCGCTCAAAGGGACCAGGTTTGAGTCCGTGGATGCAGTGAAAGCAAAAGCGACGCAACTCTTGAAGAGCATAACACAAGATGACCTGCAGCACTGCTTCCAACGGTGGAAAATTTGCATGGAGCGGTGTAGGGATCGGGGAGGGGACTACATTGAAGGGGATAACATTTCGATTGTCTGATTTTTTTTCGATAAAGGGTTAGAGCATGAATCTGGTTTCTTTATTGCCGCACCTTGTATACACATTCTCTGGACTCCTCTACAGGCTCCTTTAATTAAACCAGTTTTCCATGGATAACTAACTTTTTTGCTTGCTGCATGGTTGCTTGGCTATCTTCAACCCCAAAGATGAAGGAAGTACGTTCTTCCAAAATGTCACTGAACTTCAACCAAGCTGCATGGTGTCACATATCAGAAGACAGCACTTTTAATAGTCACTGCTGTGAGAATATTAGATCCAATACATGCATGTAAGTTCACACTTACTGTGTGTTACATGTACCACTCATTATTTGCACTAAGAATTACAAAGTTCTTTTTCAAGTTCATCATGATAGCAAGATTTTTAAAGTGAGAACTGAGGTTTTCATGGCAGTGAGAGCAGTGAATACTCAGATTGTGGTCTTCTGGGATGTGACACTGTGTAATCTGGTAGATGGTTACCAATGTTTTAAATATACTGCTTTCAACCTTTAGGGCAGAAGTCAATTAAGAGGTAGTAGGCTCCTCCAGAAATTCGGTAACAGTCTACCAATCTATGCAATGTCATGTAGATTCTAAAGGGTTCTGACGATGGTGGATGACACACAGGGTTATGGGGATTTTGGGCTTTTGCCATCATCCAGAATTCTAGGCAATAGAAGACAAGACATTTTGGAAACTGGATCTGTTTCCGTCTTCAGGTGAGGAAGGAAGACACCTACTTACTTGGGCCCCTTAGAAAGAGCTAATTTCAATCACTGGACAACTCCTGTCAGATTTACCCAGCTATTTCAACATATAAGACTAGGCTAGTTCAGCAGGAGATAGCAAGAAACCATAAATAAAAATTGTGATAGAGCACGCACATGTGTGGAACTAGGATAGAAAAGGAGGCAGAAATTTCTGCTACAAACCTAGTCAAGAAAACCAAGTGCATTTCTTTACATTGGTGCTCATGCACTTGGTTTTTGACAGCTAGGTTTCTAACACAAATTTCTACCTCCTTTTCTATCCTAGTTCCATGCATGTGCTTGCTTTATCACAATTTTTATTTTATGGTTTCTTGCTATCTCCCGCTGAACTAGCCTAGTTTTATATGTTGAAATAGCTGGGGAAATCTGACAGGAGTTGTCAAGTGATTCAGATTAGCTATTTCTAAGGGGCCCAACTGAGTAGATGTCTTTCTTCCTCACCTGAAGACGGAAACACATCCAGTTTCCAAAACCTCGTGTCTTCTATTACCTAAATTCTGGACGCTGAAAAAATTCCAAAAACCCAGTAACACTGTATACAATGTCACATTCCACAGAACTGCAACCTTCAGTTTCTTAAGAATGTCAAGAACAATCAACCCTAAAAGAAAAAGTTAGAACGTTAATGAAACTAGCAGAAATATGTTTGAAGAATGTTAAGTGGATTAATTGACAAGGTTCATGTCCATAATACTGTAGGTGAATTTTCATGTTCTACAACCAAAGACTCAGTTTTCTTATTTCATTGACACAGAACAGAGACATGAGGGTAAACTGCACCTCAGTTTTTGGTGAAGTTCCTGAAGTTCATCTCCTTCATCATCTGACGGCACAAGGGCATGGTCACTCCTAGAATATGTGTCTCGCTGAGGTCTTATGATCATCACTCTGTTTTTAGGTTGTATAGCGTAATGTTTCTCCGTACGATTGTTTGGTGATTTGCGTAACATCTCCAAACCTTCAATCTGCCGCACAAGGAGTGGCAGGGATTTCTTAAGGCGTTCTGACAGGTCAACTGCATCCAGCACTTGTAGTTTCTCAATGAAGGAAGCATTCACAAGAGATGCACAGAGATCAGCAAGGTGATGAGCAGGCAAGGTGCCCAGCATCCTCTATAATCAAAAGATAAAGAATGTTGTAACAAAAACAGAGAATTATATCTTCCAGTCAGTACTGGCCATAATTATAGTCACTATGGGGGGACAGTGATTAAACCACTTACTGAAAAGCCTGCTGCTACAGAACATGAATGTGCATGTCAGCTTGAGCCATAATACGAGTACTTCTGGCTCGAATTTAGGGTGTTCACATCTCAATTCAGACATAAACTATCCAAAAGGTTTCTCATGGTTTCCTTTAGTCTCTCAAATTAAAATCAACTCCACATCAATTCAAATTAAGTCTCCACTAACCATCTTACCATGCAATATTGTAAAGTCTGAGCTACTGACGTTACATTACATTGCATTGCATTCCATGGATCCAAAGTTAGTCAAAATGACTGTAGGATGTGGAATATGTCATATAAATACAAAACATATGTACAGTCCCAATTCAGTTCTCACACAAGAGAAACCAAGAATACACAGTGACTACATACAAGGCTATTTAAAGATACATAAGTTATTATCTAGACAATAGGTATTCATCAACAGAGTAGAATGAATGTGTATTTATGTATCGTTTCAGTGCTATTTTAAATCCTGCCTTTTCAATCATAAAACTTTTGAGATCAGATGGCAGGTTATTAAAAATGTTGATCCCAGCATAATATGTGCTCTTCTGAAAGCATGAGAGGTTAGCAATTGGTTTATGATGACAGTGTTTGTGTCTTGTGTTAACACTGTGTACATCCGCATTCATCTGAAAATGTTCTTTGTTATTTGTAATGAAGTATATTAATGAATATGTATATTCACAAGGAAAAGTCAAGATCTGTAGTCTCTTAAATATATCTCTACAGGAATTATGGGATTTAACACCCACCAAGATTCTAACAATTTTCTTCTGCAATGTAAATACCTTTTTACTATCAGATGAATTACCCCAGAAAATTATTCCATACTTCATTAAAGAGTGAAAGTAAGCAAAATACTGATTTGAGAGTGTCAATGTTACTAATATGTAACATGAATCTAACTGCATAACATGCTCTACTTAGCTTTGGAATCCACTGATCGATACGGTTTTTCCAGTTTAAATGATTATCAATATGCAAGCCAAGGGATTTTATGTTTACTCCATCTTCTATATACTTATTATTATATACAATGTTTTATGGATATTGTGGTCAGTTTTTATAAATTTTATTACATTTGTTTTTTCTATGTTCAGGGGCAGTTTGTTTGCAGAAAACCATTTACTCACTTGCGAAAGAACCTTGCTTGTTAACATGCAGAAATCATAACACTAGTGTCATCTGCAAATATTATAGATATTGATGAGGTCCTTAGTATAGGATGGAGGTCATTTATATAAATTATGAAAAGCAAAGGCCCCAAAATTGACCCCTGTGAAACTCCATGTTTTATTATTCCCCAGTTTGAGCAGGTACTTTGGATTTAATTTGATGATTTTATTTCAATCTTTTGTCTTTTATCTGTTAGGTAGGATCTGAATCAACTTAACGTTGCTCCTTGACTGCCAAAAAATGTAATTTTGTTAATAAAATTTCATGATTTACACAGTCAAAAGCCTTTGCCAAGTCACAGCATATTCCACAAACATGTATTTTCTGATTAATAGATTTCAACACACTGTCTGTTAACTTAAAGGCTGCATTTTCAATGGAAATTCCTTTCCTAAAGCCAAACTGTTCTGGGCCTAGTATATCGTTATTCTGAAAATAATGGCTTAACCTACTGTGCTAACTTTTTCACGTACTTTAGAGAAAGTAGTTAGCAGTGAAATTGGCCTGTAGTTTGACATACTAGCCTCATCCCCTTTTTCATATAGTGGTCTTACTACTGAAATCTTAAGATGAACAGGAAAGATTCCTGTGGATAGTGAGTGATTACAGATGTGAGTTAACGGGCTACTGATTAGAGATGCACAAACTTTTAAAATTTTACTTGTTATTCCATCATAACTTGAAGAGTTTTTTGTTTTGAGGGACTGTATTATACTTTTTATTTCAGTTTCAGTGGTTGGAATGGTTTTAATACCAGGGAATTTTCTAGGAAATGCCTCTCTTAAAACCGAAATGACATTATCTCTCATTTCCTGATGCAAGCTTAGATTTTCTGTAATTGTTAGAATAAAAAAGTATTGAAGGCATCTGAAATTTCTCCTGGGTCCTCAACTTTTTCATCATTTATGAGGAGAGATGGCACCTGTTCAGTCAGATGTGATTTTCCTGTTTCATGTTTTATTATTTTCCAGGTTGTTTTTATCTGATTATTCAATTTTGCTATAAGCCCACAGTAATGCTGCCTTTTAGCCTCTTTCATAACTCTACTCAGGATTTTGCAATACCTTATGTAGTATGCTCTCATGTAGGGATTATTACTGCTCCTGCTGTCTACATACAGACGCCTTTTATGTTTACAAGATATTTTTATTCCTTGTGTAATCCAGTGGTTTTCTATTCTACTTACACTTTTATTCTGCATAGGAAAACTGGCTTTAAAGACATTTAGAAAAATATATAAAAGAGAGTTAAATTTATAATTTGTATCCTTTTTTTGAAAACAGGTTCCCATGTTTCATTTTCTAATAATGTTAAAATTGAGCAATGGTTTCACTATTCATTTTTCTGGCTCTCTGTCTTAAGGGTGTTGAATTTTCTTCCACAATATTATTATTTACTATAAGAAACTGAGCATCATGGTCAGAGAGGCCGCTGACTATAGGAGATGTAAAAGAAGAGCGTAACCTTGCATTATCTATAAAGATATTATCAATGGTTGTGCTTGAGGAATTTTGAACTCTTGTGAAATTCACGGTGTGTGACAGACTGTATGTCCTTATTAAAGAGTTTACTTGTTTTTTTCTGACTGCTTTCATTTGAATAGTTTATGTTTACATCTCAACAGATTATAAACTCAGACTTTGGATTGTTCAGATATTTTAAAGTTGCATCTAGTCTCCTTAAATATTCATTAACCTCTCCTGAAGGGGTTCTGTGCAGGCTTAATATAATTAGGTGAGATTGTTTTAGTTACTAGCTGTATTGCACAGATTTCAAAGTCTTGCTCCTTACAGCGATGAGAAATATCAATTTTACTGAAATGTAGATCTGTCTTAACAAAAATACACACTCCCCTCCCCTCTGTAGGCCCTTTCAGAAAAAGCTTGAGCCTAACAGGTAACCATTAATTGAGAGGAGCAGCAATTCCTGTTCAACCATGTGATGTTCACTCAGACATAATACATGAGGGTTTATGTTGTCTATTTCAAAAGAGTGTAAAAATTCATCACTTTTGCTTCTCAAACCTCTGATGTTTTGTTTTAAGATATTTATTGAATTTAATGTTTCTGCAGTTTGTCTGTGAATTTCCAGCACTGCTAAACAAAGCACAAATAAATACAGCATATGGAAGAACTGACAGGCTGTTTTACAACAGTGGGTTAGTGGGTTAATGACTACTAACAGACACTTCTGTTTTCCCAATACGAGGCATACAATCTTGAAGGAAAGAAACGTTCTGTGTAACTGACAATTCTTAACATACATATATGAAGCAGAAAATCAGCAGCATAGATCCTTTCTCAAAGAGCCGAATTACATGAAACTTTTACTACTGGACTGTTAGCCAGAACCTCAGCCACTGACTGCTGCAAGAAATGAGTCTACATGATCAGCTAATACACCATGCAGCACAAACATAGAGTGCATTTCTTAAATTAATAAGACTGTTTAGAGCAGTTTAAAACTGTGGTTGGGGTGGTACACCAGATGGTCCATAGTATTGTGACATGTTGACCCCTACCTCCCCAGCTGCACGTAGCGGTAGCGTAGCGCTCGCGTGATAGGCGAGTAATCACCCCGCATCCTGGTAGCTATGCAACGCGCGGTGACGTCATGAGCGGAGCCGAAGTGAGCCGAGTCCCCGCGACCTTGAAGCTATGCAAAGCGAATCAACAGCGGTGACGTCACCGAAGGATATCGCGGTTGCTAGGCAGCACTCAACAACTCTGGACAGCGTGGCTAGCAACACGGCATCAGACGACAATTGTCCGATCAAGGCTACATAAGGAGCAGCGAAGGCTATTCACAGTGAGTCAGCCAGTCAGTGCATTACCAACGAGTGCTCAGTTCGCAAGTTACGAGCTACAGACGCGTGTGCGATAACCAGTGATAACCAGTTATATCTGGAGGGTGTAATTCAGGGAGACTTGTATAGCTCCCGCGTTGTTAATACGTGAAGACTCTTGAAGATAGTGTTAAGAGATTTTGTTGCAGGGTTTGTAAAGTGTGGAAAGCCGTGACATTGTGATAATTAATTGTAGCCGATATTTGTAGATTGTTCAATAAACCAATTAATGATCTCTACGGCGTATTCAGTAACGAAACACGTTACAGTATTATATAGTCCATGTATTATAATATGACATGTAATAAGTAATCTAAATTTAAAAAATGTGACGAATCATTGTTTAAACAATTTACTTTAAATTGGTGTGCGGGAAAAAATGTTTATGGCAACTATGACTACAATTTTTCTCCTACGAGCAGAAAAAAGTGAAACTACACGCTCTTCATGGCTAAGGTTATGACAGCTGAGTGCTCCACATGTGTGCCAACCTTCCAAGCAGCAGATTGCAGCTACTGAAAGTTTGAGAAACACTGCTTCAGAGAAAATAATCATCACAATAGATGCTCAAAATGCTTCCTATATGCTCTAAAATGAACTTTCAAGTGTTTGAAAAAAACTGTTTAACACTAGTTTCAGTTTGGTGACTTTGACAGATGCAAATGTCTCACAAATATTATGCTTACATTCATTCAATGTGTGGGGATCATTTGCATACGCTTCATATTTTAGGTTCCTGCACAGATATAAATCACAGAGACTTAAGTCTAGAGATATTGTTGGTCACAATCTAAGACATATCAGTCTGTCATCAAATACCTTCTTTAAAATGTTAATTAAATAATTAACAGTGTGTGTTGTAACACCATTTTGCATAAAATAGCCATATATCTTTTCTTCTTCCATAATGCTCTTTTACATTCATTCATTCATTTATTTTACATTCCATAGATCCACAGTACAACAGGTAGGATATGGAACATGTCAAGTGGTACATGTATAAAAGACAAATAAGCCAAAAAATAGAATAAAATAAAATGATGACAGAAATATAAAAAGTTCTATTACTAATAGTTTTAAAACTTGGTGACAATAAACATACTTCATTAAACTATATATAAATTCTTTGGTATGTCATTGACTTGCAATAGCCTTAAACTGAAGATATTCATCAATGGAATAAAAATAATGTGTATAAAAAAATGTTTTAGACAGGCTTCAAATTTCCTTGGATTATGAGATATATCTTTAATATGTGGAGGAAGATTGTTAAACACCCCAATACCCATACAGTACACTCCCTTTTGGTAAACTGTAAAATTTACTGTAGGCAGATAAAAATTACTTGATTGTCTCGTACCTGTATTATGCTTTTCTGAATTTAAAATAAAGAGATCCCTGTTACTGACCACAAACAACATGAGTGAAGAAATATATTGTGATGCAAGACGCAAAATTTCAAACTTCCTAAACAAATTCCTGCACGAAGCCCTGCTCCTGCAGCCCATCATAATTCTTATTATTCTTTTTTGCATTCTAAATATTTTAAAACTGTGGGGCAAATTTTCCCTAGAACATTAAGCCATAGCTTATGATCGAATTAAAATATGAATAATAAATAATTTTCAGAACATTGAAAGTCATATATGACTTGATACTCCTCATAATATAACATACTGAACTCAGTTTTGGGATAATACCTTCAATATGACCTCTCCAGTTCAATGAATCATTTATATTTATACCGAGGGTCTTAATATTAGACACAGTTGTTATTGGTTGATTGTTATAAACGATGTTTACATCAATTGTGGATTTATTTTTAGTTTTAAAATGAATACAATGAGTTTTGTTAACATTTATTGAAAGTAAATTTGTTTTGAACCATTTACTTACACAAGTGAAGGTGTCAGACATCTTATTTCGAAAGTCCCCTAAGCTAGAACCTTTGATTAATATGCTTGTATCATCAGCAAACAAAATAGGTATAGCATTACTGTCTACAATTTTGGGCAAATCATTAATATAAATAAGGAACGACAAAGGGCCCAGAACTGATCCCTGGGGAACACCATCAGTTATCTTTTCCCATGTAGAAAGACTTATTAGATTTGATTTCTCATTGGAAACCTGAGTTCTCTGATATCTGTTATTAAGATATGATTCAAACCATAACTTAGCTTTGCCATTAACACCATAAAATTGTAATTTAGAGATCAATATATCATGGTTTAAACAATCAAATGCTTTTTCAAGATCAAAAAAAAAAATACCACCTACTGGAGATTTACTATTTAAAGCTTGCAGGGTTTCATTAACTAACTTACATATGGCTTTGTTTGTTGATGAATCTGCTCTAAACCCAAACTGTTCTTCTGCTAAAATACTCTGATTACACAAGTGCATCTGAAGTCGATTATACATGACTTTTCCAAAAACTTTAGAGAAGGAACTTAACACAGATATGGGTCTATAGTTGGAAATACAAGATCTATCACCTTTCTTAAACAAAGGTTTAACTACTGCATATTTCAGACGATCTGGAAAAATTCCTAAAGATATTGATTTATTACACATATAAGTTAAAGGCGAGCTAATAAAAGAAGAGCTTATTTTAAGTATCTTAGTAGATATTCCATCATACCCAGAGGAATTTTTGGGTTAAAAGATTTATTATATTTTCAACTTCTTTAGACATTACAAATTTTAGTTTGATGTTTGGAAACGGATTCTTAAAAGACTGCGATACATAATGAAGAGGAGTAATATTATCTGGGTTATGAAAGCTAAGTTCATCATATTTATTAATATTTTTAGCTATAGATGAAAAATATTTACTAAACTCATTTGCTATCACTTGGTGGTTATTGACCAGAGTCCCTTCAATATTTAAAGTAATAGTCTTATCAGTATTTCTTGTTTCATTAATTTATAATTTAACTATATCCCAGATGGTTTTATTCTTGTTCAGGGATTTACTAATTTTGTCTGCATAATTAAGTTTCTTTGCTTCCTTGATGACAGCAGATAAAATTTTACAATATTTTTATAGTAGTTTAAGAGATCTAGATTACTACTGTCCCTACATGCTATGAAAAGTTCTCTTTTATGTTTACAAGAGGTTAGAATTCCTAAAGTAATCCAATTATTACTATTCTTTTTCCCAATACTGACTCTCTTTAAAGGAAAGCTAGAGTAGAAAATTTTAAAATAGGAGTCTAGGAAGGAATTGTACATTTCACTGACATTATCCATGGAGAAAACAGTATCCCAAGTTTCATAGCTTAATTTAAGGAGAAAGTCATTTATTGTATATTCGTTAATGTTTCTAGTCAGCACAAATTTTTTAGTGGGTGGTCTTAATGTAATGTAATAGTCTGGGCATCATGAAAGCCCATTTATTATTGGACTTACGGAATAATTTTCACCCTTGGTAACATCGATAAAAATGTTGTCAATAGCTGTGGCGGAATTATGTAGAATGTGAGTTGGAAAATTAACTACACTCGTTAAATTATAAAATTTGAGCAAGGCTTCCAATTGACTTTTTCTATCACTATCAACTAAATAATTTATGTTTAAGTCACCACAAACAATGAAGTCAATAGTAGCAATAAATAGTTTCTTAAGGATTGTGTCTCATTTAATAACAGAAGTAGCAAAACTGCCTGATGGAGATCTGTATATAGCAATTATACACACCTTTTTAGTATTCAAATATAACTTAACGGCACAAACCTCAAAATCCTCGTCCTTACAATACTTTGCAAGGACAATGCTTGCATACTTTATCTTTTCTTGCACAAATACACAAACCCCTCCTTTTTCATATGATGCTCTAAATAAAAGGCCAAAGAATATCACTAACGTACCAGTCTGAACTGACTGTTCAAAAAATTTAGGTCCTATTAATCATGTAGCGGTAATGGCATGATACACACTGATTTTCTGAATACAAAGGGATACTTCAAACACCTGTCTCAGATCAATATTGGTATACCCAATCAGATGGAACAAACCTTCATCAGTAGAAATGTAAGTTCTGGGTCAAGAGCACTGTCATATGCTGTCTGTTAAAGCCACTTACAAATATGCATTCTCTCTCATAATCACCTTCTTCAACTGTGTGAACTTAATTTTATATGGCAACAGACATAACTCCTTAGTCACTCTCCCCTCTATTTTTGCCTAAACCTGTGCCTGCTGAGTTAATGGGGTATAGGATTTGTGAGGTGAACGTTCTAATTTGGTTCCAATTTTGTAAACATTTTTCTGTTAGCACAGTATTCTGTCTAATGCATTTCTTGTCTAAAAACATCCAGCTGAACCCATTTTCTTCACCAACTCAAAATTGATGATGTAGCTAGAATTTCAAAATCATGGTAGTTATGGCAGAACCTTCTATTAGAGAATATATGTAATTATTATTTTTCATAGAAAAAAACCCAATATTCATGTGTGTATTACACCATCTCAATTCAGCAATGTAAATCAGAATATGAAACAGATTTCTGAAATGTCTTGCGAGAGCAGAAACATGAACAGATCTGATATGTATTACAATGAGTCACTTGCAGGTGCAGACAGCCATACAAGATGCACAATAAATGCACACTAATGGGCTTTAAAAGGTCTCTGTCCACCAATTTACTGCTTCAAGCATGTCCACTACAGCAGTTTCTCTCTTCACTGTTGTGATGTGGCCACGCATCACAATCCACTTTACAGCTGCTCCTTCTCTGGTGGCCATGTGCTGGAAGCTGTCCCCACTATATTAAACTCCCCTTGACACCACTACTTGTTGGTTATCACTTGCTCCATCTGCCTTGTCTTCTTTGTAGTAGGTGTAAAGTCAAGGAGAAAGAGAAGATAATTTGGGTGCCACAATACAGTGTTATGAAAAAGTGGATCCAATGAGGTGCGGGAATAGTAGGATGTCGATGTTTGGAGGGCAACCATGAGAGTTCTGTCTCAGGGCTTAACAGGCCTTGTTTTGGCAAGACAAGCGAACGAAGAAAACACTGGCTCACATCTTTGTCATCAGAACAATTAACTTAATTTATTAACACTGCATAATTACACCCCCCCACCCCCCCATAATCATTGCTAGGCAATGGGCTGTCTGTGTGTCATGTCAAAGGAACATACATTATTAGTTCTTCCAAGAACTTCTTGCTTTATTTATTCTGATATCAGTGGTAAAACGTGACATGAAACTGAGGGCCTTTTGAATACTAGGCTAGTATGGTAATCACTAGATGACCCTGGTGATGATCCAGCACTGGTCTGTAATTATTCATCTGAAAAGCACAACAACAGCAAGCAACAAGACAACACAAGAGTGAACTGGTATTTCCAGTATTTCAATAGACAGTACCTTCAGCCTGGCTACAGTAGAATTGGAAACATCCAACATTTCAAGCAGTTTTGAGGCTTCTACTCTGAAGCTCTGAATGAGATCCATCAGTTCCTGGTTATCGTCATCTTCTGTAAATATAAGAAATGAACAACTGTTGATTCTAATCACATGAACTGTCATATGGCATGAAAAGTGTCTTGGTTATTTCACATTGCTTCCCCAACTGCACAAATTAGTAACAGTGAATGACAGTATATCTTTTGGCTTGTTTTGGACTTCATCCATCGTCTGGTATGTAAAAGATAAAAGACCACAATGTTTCGGAGACTGGATCTGTCTCCATCTTCAGGTGGGTAGGGAAGGATAAACCTACTCAGTTGGGCCCATTAGAAAGAGCTAGTCTCAATCACTGGACCAGTTTATCCTACCCCATTCACCTGAGGACAGAGACAGATCCAGTCTCCAAAACGTCATGTTCTTTTGTCTTTTACATACCAGATGATGGATGACGTTCAAAACAAGCCGAAGAAGAACAGTATACACCATCGTCAGAATCCTTTCAAGTCTATCCCTGTGAATGACAGCATTTAAGAGCTGCAAAAGATGTGGGATGATGGCCCATCTTAAAGTATTCACCTAGCATCTCAGTGAAGAACTGAGAAAAAAACAAAGAGAAAAATGTCAAGACTGCCAGTCTCCATGTGAAAGTTTAATCTCTGAATCTCCTGAATGTGAATCAGGTGTGATACTGGGTACCATGGCACTGCTACCCAGTCAACTCTTCAAGCAGCTAAGAGATACACAGTTATTGAGAAATTACCTACTTAACATACAAGGGGAAACTCCCTTATCACTCATTCTGAAGGTACTTCAGAAGAACCAACGAGGACACTATTGCCACTGGTTCAATAAACAGTGGTGTCAATTTTTTGCTTTTGGATTTTATGTTTTCCTGATTTTAGAGTTGTTATTCTGTCCCAGCCAAATACTCATAAGGACAATGTCAGATTATAACTGATTTTAAAATTACTTTAACTTCAGTTTTTCTGAATTTGCACTTCACTTTTTGGGTCCCAACAATGGAAATTAACCAAATTTAGCATTTACAGTGTTCTATGTTGGAAGATTCACACAACACAAGTGCTGTTCTGCTGAGGTTCCTTCTAGCAAAAAATAGGCAGATCTTTGAATGTGACAGTTTTTGAACCTCGTGCCAATGAACGAAGATCAGGGAAGAAATTACTCAGTTTAAAGAAATGGCATGTAGATGGCTTATTTGCATTTACACCAAAATTGTGCTCACACCTGTACAATTTTAATGTTTTGCCAAAGCTACGGTATTAAGCAATGCACATTTCCTTTATGTTGTATCATATTAAATTCCTTGATCTTATATTTATTTTAGGTAGTCCTTTAAAAGTGTAAGATCGAGTATACTGTATTGGAGCATCATGTTGTCAGATATATAATTATAGGTAGGTCTGTCAACACAACACAATACAATATATAACATCAATTATACTGCCATGTGACTGATTATAGGCTATTGCTAATCAGATTTACAGAACTCTAAAAGAGTTACAGTCTCCACTAGCCACTGCTTAGCAGTGGCTTCCAATGGTGGATGTACCACTTCCTCTGGGTTCCTGAACTGTCCCCAGCCTCAGCTTCAAGCTTCTGACAGCAACAGATCACAACAACTAAACTCCAGTGGTTATCTAACTCATTGGTTTTCAACCTTTTTTTTCTTGTGGCCAACTTCTGAGTTTCATTTACTTCTGTGGTCCCCACCCCACACATTAATTATAATAAATACATACTTTACCAACTGCACTTTTATTTATAACATCTATTATTTACCATATAAGGAATATTAATAATAATAAATGGGTTTATTAACTACAGTATTTATTTATAATAGAATTTTTACTCACATAATGTTTTATTTATTTACAATATATAATTATGCTCCCAACAAAAAATATTACAATAATATTATTGTCCCTTAGGTTTAATGAGATGAGAACAAGCAAGATTTTGTATATCTGGTAGCAGCACTGTTTGTGATAATGAAAAGATCACCTCTCTTCACAGTACCAAGACAGTTAGCAGATGGACTTGACTAAATCCAGATTCAACATTTTTCTTTTGTAGAGGGATTCAAATTCTATTGAAAGCTAATAATTTATTTGTAATGGAAGTTCAAGTTATTATAAAATGTAATGCTTAGTTGTTAAAATATAGTAGCTGGAGTGTTTATAACTTACTCCCTCCAAAGTACATAACTGCCACAATAACTTGCACAGAAAAATGTTTTTTCCAAACACTCCAAATGCTGAACTGAAGAACACCTGAAATTTACTGAAAAGGTAGTGGGAGAAATTTCAAATCATTTTTCCAGTTAACCATTTCATTAGGGCTTTGCCCACTTCGAGAAAGTGAGTACCTGTTTACCAGTAATTGGAACTTCCAGATCTAAGGTTGTGGTTTAAGTACATAGGTTCTGTCCCTTCTAAGTAAGGTACACAAAAACAAGAATATTGAGTTATTGTATATGTACTGGTTACTTGGCATTTTTATTTCTTTTTATATTAAAATTTAATTTAAAAGTGAAATTTTCATGGCCCACTTAATAGTTTCCAAGGCACTCCACTTTTCTGAATTTTGCCTGTGGTCCCTATGAAATACAGCATGGCCCGCATTGAGAACCACTGGTCTGACTCACTACCTCACCAATCAACTCCAAACTTGTCCTGTCTATAACATCTCGGCACAGAACATACAGAAAACAATGTTCCTCTTTTGCTGTTCATGGCTCGCTGCCTAGTAACAGCCATTGTATAACTGCTTATTTTGTGGTCACTGCCTAGCAACAGGACCATATGCCACAATATATTTTGATCAGCTACATATCTTCGCATAAAGGACATCTTTTAACTGAGATGGGACAAAATCCTCAGTAATAACCAAATCCATAGCACACAGATTATAAGTCTTACATACATATTTACACAACTGGGATAAAACTATCACAACTCTCGAACATGCAGAAAAACACATAGAGCAGATGAGAACCATAATAAGTGCCAAGACAGAGCACTGAAATACAACCCTCCATCAAAATATGGAATGATCATAGCTGTGCATATGTTAGTATAGTACCAAACTCATAACATGTAAATACTGCATGTAGTACACAAGTTGTATACTAACAATTCTGCACTAAATACAGCATTCAAACATGTGACGACTTTAATTAACAATAACTTCTTCACTCAATTTATATTATCTTTACATTTTATTATATTTATCAGTTATAATTTATATCACACATCTAATGAACAGCATATACCCCATTTTTATCATACACTCAAACCAAGGTTAGCACAACAAAATATGACAATGTAAACATTGGCCAATATGCAAATTTAGCAGAAAGTTGATAATATATAAACAAAGCACCTGAAAATGGTCTTTATGGATGAAAGATGTAGCTGATGAAAAGATATAATTGATATTATGTATTGTGTTGTATCAACAGACCTAGGCATAATTATAGTTGTAAAATCAAGGTTTTATTGTATAAATGCAAATTATATTATTCATGAAGGCATGAAGCAGTGGCATGGATAAGTACTATCAATGAAATGGCAATTTCAATTAACACAGAGCTCTATGCATATATACGTCACAAATTTAAGTTTCTGAAGTGATTTTGGTCCTGAAATTATAACCTTAATTGAACAAACAACAAGAAGTACCATCATCAACTGCCAGCTTGTCAAGTTGTGTGACAACTCCAACCAAGTATGGTACTTCCATCACAAGTTTCTCCAGTCGGAAACGACACAATCCTGTCACAAGCAGTGTGAATGACGGCTGAGGCCAACTGATACCAGTGACTTGAACAACAACTGCTGCAGTACCAACTGTGTGCAATGGAGCAGTACCCTGGAGCAGTACATTAATCAGAACCATGAACAAAACTTCATAGGAACTTGTACAGAGAGGTTAAACATTTTTCTCAAGTCCATTTGAGGAAAGCTGACAATAACACAATATGTATTTCTTCTTCTTAAAATGAAGATATTCTAAACATCTCTGAATAATGTTGTATTTTAGCGTCCTGTTGCACTGATTTAAGTTCATGATTTATTTAAGCCGTCTTGCAGTGCATACACTCATTTATCTCCTTCTCTCCCTCGCACTACATGTTTCGGCATAATAATGCGACTGCGTGTGTTATACTGTTGGGCTTCCTGGGTATGTCGCAGGAGCACGACACAACAAAAGCACAACACACGATAGTGAAGGAGTGCTCCAACAAAGGAGAATGGGCGTGACTGACGTAGTGAGGGGCGACGTAGCGATGTGGTATCCTGAACAATTTTAATATTTTTAACGTTTGACAATGTATATGATAGATACATATTTTAGTTATTTTAATGTGTGAACATGGCATGCAATGAACTGGTTTGACGTGGATAAGTAAGCACCTGAAGATGGCATTATTATGCCGAAACATGTAGTGCGAGGGAGAGAAGGAGATAAATGAGTGTATGCACTGCAAGACGGATTAAATAAATCATGAATCTCTGAATAAATTTAAATAAAACTAGTTTTCAAGCATCTGCTCAAAACAGTTATTCATGCTATGGTCTTCTGAGTAACACCATGCAGTCACATATGACATAACCACCTACCACACCACATGGAATCATAACCCAGAAGATCATTTTTCATTGCCCTGAGAACCCCAGTCTCAAAGAATTCATTACTTTCCACTGATTTAAGTCATGCTGCAAATTATGTTTTATGTCTGAATACATGTTCTGAGTCAATAACACTGTTAGGTCTCAATCACATGATATTTCTGGGTGCTTTTCAATCCCCAGTCATCCTTTAAGTTTGGTATTGTTTCAAGTCATGGTAGGTTCTCTTAGGAAGATCCAAACTATATTCTGCATTTTTGGGCATTACTGTTCAAAGTTCCATGTTAGGTAGGTCCCTTGTCACCATGGCATGGCACGTCCTCAGGTTGCGGATGGAGGAGACACCCTCCAGTTTTGGAGGGAAGCTGTAAATATATTGAATAAGCAGTCACTGACAGATGACAAGGGGTGGTCCTCCAGCTAGGGGGTTGGGTGTGAGGCTAACAACTCTTTACTGTAACAAATAAGCTTCATACGAAAATGTACACAAAGCCTTGGACCTGGACGGATCCTCTGGATAAACGACCTAGGCTAGAGAAAATGGACATGAGATTTGGCACCTGGAATGTTAGAAGTTTGTATAGGGCAGGTTCGCTCAGGGTAGTGGTAGAAGAAATCTCAAAATGTAAATTAGATTTAGCAGGAGTACAGGAGGTCAGAAGGGATGATGTTGGCATTGAACCAGCAGGCAAATATACATTTTTCTATGGAAAGGGGAATGATTATCATGAATTAGGTACAGGTCTTTTCGTACACAAGAGAATTGTATCAGCAGTTAAGACGGTAGAGTTCGCTAGTGATAGGATATTATATATAATACTAAAAGGTCACTGGTGTGATATCATCGTTATGAATGTTCATGCACCAACAGAAAGATAAAATTGATGACATAAAGCACAGGTTCTATGAAGAACTAGAATGTGTATTTGATAAATTCCAGAAGTAAAATATGAAAATTTTGTTAGGAGATTTCAATGTCAAAGTAGGGAGGGAAGACATTTTGAAACCAATGGTCGGGAATGAGAGTTTGCATTAAATTAGTAATGACAATGGAGTTAGTGTAATATTCTTCGCCACATTGAAAAAACTTACTGTCAAAAGTAAGTAATATCCATAAATTTACTTGGACATCTCCTGATGGGAAGATACACAATCAAATCGACTATATTTTGATACATAGGAGACAGCATTCAAGTATACTTGATGTCCGATCATTCAGGGCAGCAGATTGTGATACTGACCACTACCTGGTCATGGCAAAGTTTAGGGAAAGACTGGCAGTGAGTGAACAAACAACACAGAGTTCATATGGAGAGGTTCAATCTCAAGAAAATAAATGAGGCAGACTGTAAAGAGCAGTATCGTGTTGAAATCACAAATGGATCTGCGGCTTTGGAAAACTTGAACACTGAGGTGGATGTTAATAAAGCTTGGGAAACTATCAGAGAGGATATCAAAATTTCAGCCAAAAAGAGGCTAGGTTACTATCAACTGAAGAAGTATAAGCCATGGTTCAATGAAGAACACTCAAAATTATCAGACCAAAGGAAACAAGCCAAACTGCAGTGGTTAAAGGATCCAAGTGAAATAAATGGGGACAACCTGAACAACATAAGACGTGATGCCAGCAGGCATTTCAGGAAAAAAAGAAGAGGGACTATCTTAAAGACAAAATTAATGAGCTTCCAATGAACAGCAAGAATAAGAACATTAGAGATCCGTATAGAGGAATAAATTACTTTAAGAGGGGTTACCAACCTAGAAGTAACTTAGGCCCCCCATACACACACAGTTTGACCTTCCGATCGACCTTACAGGCAAAACTGTGATAGTTTGGCCTCTCCCTTTCCTTCTCCATACACGTGCAGATAAACCGCAAGGCCGCATGCAGTCTTCCATTTAAAAATTGCTGTTGTGGGTCCTCCTGCAGTAGTATTTTTTAATTGCCCATTTAAATTTTGTTCTAAATTATATTATGTATCATAACTTTTGAACTATATAAGATATAATTATGAATTTTTCACTGAAATCATCTTAAAAGTTGGTTTTATAATCTTACCTTATAATACGAGCACCTTGTATCTGAGCGATGGAAGCAAGTAGTTAGAATTTGAGTTTCGTATTGAATTTCTTGAAACATCCATCTAAACACAACTCTGCCTCACATTCACTACACCATTAAAGAGATTCTTTCCTTTTACCATGTTCTGTGAACACCACACATCTTTTTTGAGGCTTTGCCTTTTTTCTCTGGCTGGAATATGCTCCAGGAAATGTTGTTCTGTGAGTCTTTCAGGCAGCGGCTCAACTGATGGACGGCCGTATACAGGCTGAGGAAAACCAGATCTGTGTTTTTCCACGAGGCCTTGTGCTGTTGAAAGTCTGAACTTTAGTGTGTCCATGTTTTTGTTATTCGGGAGACACCGATATATGACCAATGCGTTATGTACTGGTACATTGAGTAGCCTCTTGAATAACTTCTGATACAACTTAGTACTCTTCTTTCATTCAAGTAAGTACAGCTGTAGCATTTGATCCTTCAGATCCACTCCTAGCATGTGTCTGTTGTAATCACAAACTACCACCGGCTTTGTTTCTTGTTCGTTTGCTTTATTCACAACCACATGCATATCATCTTTGTGGTATGTTGATATCATAGTCACTCAGCTACCATAACTATGAGGTCATGCGTTCTATTTAGACTGACTGGCAGAGCTGCAGTATCTTGAATCTTATGGTTACACGAACAGAGAGTGTATTCTTTTCACAACAGCCCAGTGCAATCATCATCATGCTGGCGTGGTTCATTCCATATTTATGGGCCTTCGAAATTAGGCTTACAGCTTGGCGTATGGTGTACAGCAAACCGCAGGTAGGAGCATTTAGATACCAGCGTACCATGTACGGCAAACCACGCTGAAGGGTTGGTGTTTAGCATTGTAATCTATAATTGTTAACATGCAATAAAAGTTTGATTTTTAATTACACCACTTACCTCCATATCACTGACAAGACTTCAAAACCCGTCCAAGGCCTTGTCTTGGTCTACCAGGAACAAAAAATCTTTGTAGTACCACAATTTCGGGACATAGAGGTCTTCGCTACTCATTCCATATTTCTTAGGCGTCAATACTTTCTTCTGTTCCTTCCTGAAACTGCTTCGTAGATTGTTGATCTTTTTCAACACAGTTTCCTTGTTAACTTGTGTGTCAACTGTTTTCATTTTTTTCTGTCAGTGCTAAATAAGCATTCTCTTTCATCTCCCGGTTGTGATATTCTTTGCTCTTCACCTCCCAAATGCAAGGATGACTACGAAATTGTTCAATAAACTCGATTAAAGAGTCCTTCGACCATGTCGCCATAGCACAAAGTTTCAAAATACCACGAGAAATGACCACAACGCGAAACAGTAGGGAAGAACACGAGACAGCAGCAGCAACTGAGCGATTGGCCTGCCGGTATCGTTACACACGTACGTTCCGCCTGTCGCGTGCTATGTCCTGCAGGTAGAACTGACGGGATTCCTACAGGCCAACAGTCCAAACGATTGGCCGGCCGGCTGCACCACACACGTCAGTTTTGCCTTTCAGTCTTCAACTGTGCAGGCCGAACTGGAGGCCAAACTGTGTGTGTATGGGGGGCCTTAGTGAAGGATGAGAATGGTGATCTGCTTGCAGATTCCACAACATTTTGAATAGGTGGAAGAACTACTTCTCTCAATTATTGAATGACATAGGGAAAGTACTGTTAGGCAGACAGAAATCCATACAGCTGAGCCGTTAATAACTGATCCTAGCCCTTTTGAGGTTGAAAGTGTTATTGCAATATGAAACGGTATAAATTGCCAGGTAGTGATCAAATTCTGGCAGAACTTATTCAAGCAGGAGGCAAAATATTACGTTCTAAGGCCCATAAGCTAATTACTTCTATTTGGCATAAGTAAAAATTGCCTATCAGTGGAAGGAGTCTATTATTGTACCAGTTCACAAGAAGGGTGATAAAATTGACTATAGTAATTATCATTGGATATAACTGCTAACAACATTATACAAAATTTTATCCAATATTCTTCTCTGCAAAAACTGACGCCGGAAGCAGCGTCATCAGTAGTGACTTGAAGCACAGAGCAAATGATGCTCGAGATGGTTCAAGTTCGTATAGCAGCAGGCGTGACCAGAGTGGTTTGAACGGCTGCTGTACTGCGATGTGGAAAGCAAATGGAAAAACTACCACATTATCACTTTTCCTGGATAGTCTCTTTCCAAAAACAGAGATACCATGTATGCGAGATGTTTCCTCTGGAGGCAAAACAATCCGGAGGTAAACTACTCCCCCAATCGGATCTCCGGGGGGGAGTGTTTCTAGAGGAAATGTCATGCAGGCGTTACAACAAGAAAAAGTGCGAAGATCAGAAGAAACAGCATGGATACAAGATTGGAACATGGAATGTCAGGACCTTGAATCAAGCAGGAAAATTGGAGAATTTGAAAACGGAAATGCAGAAGAATGAAGTGTCTGTGCTAGGTGTCAGCGAAGTGCGGTGGAAAGGACAAGGTGAAATAAGAAGCGGTGATTATACAGTGTATTATTCCGGAGGTGAACGGGCTGAAAGAGGTGTGGCAATAGTGGTGCATAAAAGTGTAGTGAGGAGTGTTGTTAAGAAGATTGCTTGTAATGACAGAATTATTGCTCTGAAGTTAAAGGCGGAACCGGTAGATATACTGATTATACAAGTGTACATGCCAACATCAGAGTATGAAGATGATGAAGTGGAAAAAGTGTATGACACAATTGAAGAAATTCTTCAGGAAGATGGAAGAGGAGACACAAACAGCATCATATTGGGAGACTGGAACAGCATTGTTGGAGATGAACCATATCAGAATATTGTTGGATCACATGGACTAGGAAGACGGAATCACAGAGGTCAAATGCTTATTGACTTTTGTGAACGAAATGGATTGATTGTTACCAACACTTGGTTCAAGAAGCCAAAGAGAAGAATTTACACATGGAAGGCACCTGGGGATTGGAAGAGGCATCAGCTGGACTACATCCTTGTGAAACATCGATTCAGAAACAGTGTGAAGGATGTGAAGACGCTTCCTGGGGCAGACATTGACTCTGACCACAACTTGCTGGTTGCCAAGTTCCGAACCAGGTTGAAGAAAATTATAGGATTTCGAAAGCGCAGACCCAGATGGGATTTGGAGAAGTTATATGCTCAAAGACAAAGCGTGCAAGAGACTCTAGAAGAGAAACTCGGTGCAATTGAAGGTGAAAGCGGAAATGCTGAAGCGCAGTGGAACGATATAAAAGAATGCATGTTAGATACTATCAGTGATTTGGTAGGTAAAGTTGAGAAGATAGCAAGAAAACCATGGGTTACACAGGAGATGATGAGTAAAATGGAGGAGCGAAGGAAATGGAAGAATGTCAACAATGAAGAAGGCAGGAGGAAATACAGGAGACTGAGGAATGAATTGAAAAGAGCCACGGACAGGGCCAAAAAGGAATATCTTGAGAAGATATGTAATGAGATTATGGAATTTCAAAGAACAGGCCGTTATGATTTGATGTACATGAAGACAAAAGAACTAGGATGGAAAGAGAATCATGGGATTCAAAATGTTGGCATCGAAGACTCCCAGGGGAATAGAATAGTAGATCAGAGGCAAGTGCTGAAAATTTGGGAAAATTATATTTCAGAACTATATGATCGACCTAATCGGCCAGAAACCTTAGAAGTTGAACCGGAAGAAGAAGTAGATACAGACGAGAAAGGACCATATATTTTACAAAGTGAGGTGGAAAAAGCTATCAAGGAAATGAGGAAGGGAAAGGCTACAGGAGATGATGATGTACCTGGAGATGTGCTCAAGTTACTGGGAGAAGGTGGTTTGAAAACACTGACAAAACTAATGAACACCATATATGAAAGTGGAGAGTGGCCCAAGGACTTTACAGAAGTTACAATGATTGCCTTAAAGAAAAAGACAAAAGCTACAAAATGCAGCGACCATCGCACAATAAGTCTTATTGCACATACAGCAAAGATAATAGCAAAGATACTTAAAAGAAGAATTGAAAGGAAAATAGAGGATGTACTTGGAGAAGATCAGTTTGGATTTAGAAGAGGAAAAGGAACCAGGGATGCAATTGGGATGATGAGAATTATAGCGGAACGAACTTTGGAGATAGATGAAGAACTGTGTGTTTGCTTCATAGACTGGCAGAAGGCATTTGACCGGGTAAACTGGACCAAATTAATGCAGATCCTGAAAGAAACAGGTATCGATTGGCATGAAAGAAGATTGATTAGCAAATTGTACATGGATCAGAAAGTTAGAGTACGACTGGACAGGGGGGAGACAGGAAGTGTGCAGATTGGAAGAGGAGTTCGACAAGGATGCTGTTTATCACCAATTCTGTTCAACTTGTACAGCGAATGCCTTACCAAGGAAGCTCTGGATGGGCTCGGTGACTTCAAAGTAGGAGGGCAAATTATTCAAACTGTGAAATATGCAGATGACCTTGTGTTAATGGCTAAGGAAGAAACTGTGCTACAGGGCATGATTGATAGACTAATTGAAATTGGAAGGTGCTATGGCATGGAAATGAATGTGGAGAAAACAAAAGTAATGAAAATTTCGAGGCAACCAACCGCAGTCACAATAAAGATACACCAAAAAGAACTGGAGAATGTGAAATGTTTTAAATATTTGGGTAGCTTGTTAACAGATTATGGAAGGTGTACTAGTGAAATTAAATCCAGGATTGCCATGGCAAAAGCTGCATTTAGCAAGAAGAAGAATCTTTTTACCAGCAAATTGGACTTAAATTTGAGGAAGAAACTAGTGAAATGCTACATTTGGAGCATAGCTCTGTATGGGGCTGAAACATGGACACTTAGGGCAGTAGATCAGAAACATCTGGAAAGTTTCAAAATGTGGTGTTGGAGAAGGATGGAGAAGATCAGTTGGACCGATTATGTGAGAAATGAAGAAGTGTTAATTAGAGTCAGTGAGCAGAGGAATATCCTACACGAAATAAGAAAATGGAAGGCTAATTGGATTGGTCAGGTTTTACGCAGAAACTGCCTTCTAAAAGAAGTTATCGAAGGAAAGATAGAGGGGCGGATAGAAGTGACAAGAAGACGAGGAAGAAGATGTAAGAAGATGCTGGATGACCCTGGGGACAGAAGAGGAGAAGGAGAAAGCTATAGATCGCATTAAATGGAGGAATTGTTTTGGAAGAGACTGTGGACCTGCCGTCTTGACAGATTACTGATGATGATGATGATGATGATTCTTCTCTCAAGGTTAAGTCCACATAACAATGAAATGACTGAGGATCATGAGCGTGAGTTTTGATGTAACAGATGAACAACTGATCAAATTTTTGCATTTGTCAGATATTGGAGAAAAAATTGGAGTACAATGAGACAGTACATGAGCTGAAGAAAGCAGTCTTATGGGATGTGGCACTGTGTAGATATTGTGTTAACCAAAGTTTCGGAGGAACGTATCGCCTCCATCTTCAGGGTAGAAGAAAAGAGAAACTCTGCAAGCGAGGAACAAGCGCGAGCAAGTGCTCACAGAGTAGTAGAGAGCACAGACTAATGTACTCTGTGAGCACTTTCTCGCGCCGGTTCCTAGCTTGCAGAGTTTCTGTTTTTTCTTCAATCCTGAAGATGGAGGTGATATGTTCCTCTGAAACTTTGGTTAACACAATATCTACATGGCACCACAACCCAGAAGACTGTTTTCTTCGTAGTCACTACTGTAAAAACCTCAAATCTTACACAGTACATCAGCTATTTGTGGACTTCAAGAAAGCGTATGATTCAGTTAGGAGGGAAGTATTGTACAACATTTTGATCGAGTTTGGGGTACCCATGAAACCAGTTAGGAAGATTAAAATGTGTATAAACAAAATGTATAGTGAAGTCCATTAAGGTAAACATTTGTCTGATAAATTTCCTATCCAGAATGGTCAAGGAATGAAACAAGGAGGTGCTTTATTGGGACTCCTTTTTAACTTTGCTTTAGAATATGCCATTAGAATGGTCGAAGAAAATCAGGTGGGACTGAAATTAAACAGACACATCTGCTGTTGATCTATGCTGATGATGTGAATCTACTGGGTGATAATATAGATACCGCAAAGGAAAAACACACAAACTTTAATTGATGAAAGTAAGAAGATTGGTCTAGAAGTAAACAGAGAAAACTAAGTATATGTTGCTGTCTCGTCACCAAAATGCGGGGCAACATCATGACATAAAGATGGGAAGATGTTTTGAAAATGTGGCACAGTTCAGATATTTGGGAACGACTATAACAAATCAAAACCCGAATCAGGAGGAAATTAAGAGGAGACTGAACTTGGGTAATGTTTGCTACCATTCAGTCCAGAACCTTTTGTCTTGTCTGCCGTCCGAAAACATAAAAATTAAAATATACAAAACTATAATTTTACCTGTGGTTTTATATGGGTGTGAAACTTGGTTTCTGACATTAAGGGAGGAACATATACTGAGGGTGTTTGAGAACAGGATGTTGAAGAGAAGATTTAGACTGAGGAGAGATGAATTGACAAGAGGTTAGAGAAAACTGCATAATGTGGAGCTTCATAACTTGTACTCTTCTCCGAGTATAATTAGAACGATCAAGTCATCAAGGAGGATGAAGTGGACAGGGCATGTAGCACAGACGGGGGAGAAGAGGAATGCATGTAGGATATTGGTGGGAAAGCCATAAGAGACAACTGGGAAGACTAAGGCATAGGTGGGTGAACAATATTAAAATGGATCTTAGAGAAACAGGGTGGCATGGTGTGGATTGGATTGATCTGGCTCAGGATAGGGACCAGTGGAGGGCTCTTGTGAGCACAGTAATGAGCCTCCGGGTTCAATAAAATGCTGGGAAATTCTTGAGTAGCTGCAGAATTGGCGGCTCCTCAAGAAGGGCTCAGCCCCATGAGTATTGTTCAAAGTCAGTTTCAGTCAGTGACCAGAACAAAATGTTACTTACAGATATGTCCAAGTGTTGTTCGGGTTCTTTGGGTACAACTCCTATAATGGTGCTTGTCAGTGACCTCTGGTTTAGAAGACGACTCTTTATCATCGCCATGCTATAAGTAAACATAACAAAAAGTGAAAATCTCTTGCCAGGTGTGTACATTCGCGTTTACATTTGATCTGTAACCTATTTACCGACACTGTCGGTAATTCTGACTACATAGAGTCAATTCATTGAAGTTGGGCATATAGGTTCGAAATGAACATGTAATTTGAAATGGTAATTATAAACCACCGTAGGAGTGCCGCACTTCCTAAACGTCCTCCGCCATAGGCCGAGCTTTTGTACACATACTTTACACTCACTTTCGTGAACTTGTAACGGGAATTTTCATTGACGATCCTGGAAGGAGTACCTCTTCATCAATAACAAGCAATGGAATTTGTCGAGGAATACTCATCATCATTGATGTCATTTTGAAAATATGATTCAGTTAATAATGATAGAATATAAACACTGAACCACTAATTTCGTAAAATCACCATGATAAGCACAAACACTTTATGTGCAAAGTACAAACATTACAGAACGAACAGTCACTCTCTCACTTTGCTCACGGTCATGGCTGTGACGACGGTGACGACCGTGACGACCATCGTCTGTAGTTTTCTGTAGCGTCTGTAGAGCGCTCTGTTGATAGAGAATTGTAATAGACTAAGTTGTTTGGGTTGGTGTTTAAGTTTATAATTTTTCGGAACAGGTGTTGGAATTTATGCCCAGTAGATTTCGTGGCATTTTTCACCATTTTCGCGAAGCCTGCCCGGTGTTATTACTATTAGAGGTACAGTTCTGATAGGATTCTTCGCGCATCAAATAACACAGGTAAGAAATTCAAACTTGGATTGTGTCATTATATTTTTTGAAATGTATGTAGTTCTTTTCGTCGTTTCTTTACAGTACTTTCGCGTTACGTCGCAGTCGGATCCGGTTGGATCCGGACTACCCTCTGTTAATCTGCGATGTCCTGGGTTCAAACATGAGACCTGAGATCGGCTGTCCTGCCTTATTCATTTTTACCAGCCCACCACGGTAATGTGGGCGTAGTACCGCAAATTAACCAATGACCGGTTCCTTTTTATGGTTTATTTTTGGACGCCTTTAGTATCTAGAATGTGTAGCGTCGAATGGTAGGATGATTGATGAACTGACAGGATTTGAAAGGAAGCAAACGTGGGCTAATAGAGGTACAGGGTCTTCATTATATGATGTCACTATAAGCGCGTCGGAAATTTCTCCGATAAATCCAGCGTAATAACTGAGAAATTGTGACGTTCGCAGTGTCAAAAATTGAAGACCGTTCTCTATTACAACATTTGTCTTGAAGGATTGAGGAAAATCTTGGAAGACCTCTGGTGTCTCTGGCGAGATTTGAACTGAAAACCTCCAGAATAGAAGTCTAGAAAGTTAACCTACACCAGCTTGGTTAATTCCTTCCAGATCCTTTTCCAATTCATAGGCACAAATCCTACCATTCATAATCAGAGCTACAGCATCATTAAATAAGCCATAAATAAATAATTTGTATACCTTCCCACAAAAGTTGATCTTAATGTAGGGACTGTTTTTGCATTTGGATGATGGCATAAAACTTCCTCCACAGAGTACAGTACTAAATGTCCACTTATTAATACAGTGAATGTGATATCATGTTGTGTGCCCCTGTTGTCCCATATTGATCTGTGGTCTTATATTAACTGTTGTATAGGGTTCAGGTGCATATATCAAAACTGTTTTAGAACTATGGTAAACTATACTCTTGGAGCTGAACGCTTCTTGAGAAGCCGCCAATTGTGCCGCTATTCAAGAATTTCCCAGCAGTTTATGGATTCTGAAGGTACATTGCCGTGTTTACAAGAGCCCACCACTGGTCCCTATCCTGAGCCCGATTGATCCAGTCCATACCATCCCATCCTGTCTAAGATCCATTTTAATATCGTCCACCCACCTATGTCTTCATCTTCCTAGTGGTGTCTTTCCTTCTGAATATCCCACCAATATCCTATATACATTCCTTCCCCCATTCATGCTACATGTACTGCCCATTTCATCCTCTGTGACTTGAATGTTCTGATTATATTTGGCGAAGAGTACAAGTTATGAAGCTCCTCATTATGCAGTTTCTCCAACCTTCCATCACTTCATCTCTCTTCGATCTAAGTATTCATCTCAACACCTTGTTCTCAAACACCCTCAGTCAGTGTTCCTCCTTTAAAGTCAGAGACCAAGTTGCACACCCATACAGAATCACAGACAAAATTATAGTGTTGTATATTCTAATTTTTGATCTCAGTGACAATAAAGCTTAAAAGACTGCAGTGGGCTGGGCATGTACAGAGAATGGATAAGGAGCGTATCTCAAAGAAAATATTATACAGTACAATAGGTGGTAGGAGACATGCTGGGAAACCAAGAACTAGATGGATTGATGTAGTGGATGAAGATGCAAAGAAGTTAATGGGCGTAAGGAACTGGAAGAGAGCAGCGCAGGATAGAGAGGAATGGAGGGGATTGATAAGGGAGGCCAAGGCCCGACATCGGGCTGTTAGGCCACAGAAGAAGAAGAAGATATTCTAATTTTTATGTTTTGGACAGCAGACGAGAAGACAAAAATTTCTGGACTGAATGGTTGCAAGCATTACCTGAATCCAGTCTCCTCTTAATTTCGTTGTGAATCAGGTTTTGTTTTGTTATAGTCTTTCTTTATGGTATCTATATTATAACCAAGTAGATTCACATCATCAGCATAAAAACAACTGATGTGTTCTGTTTAATTTCAGTCCCAACTTGTTTTCCTCGACCTTCCTAATGGCATATTCTAAAGCAAAGTTGAAAAGTAGTCTCAATACAGCACCGCGTTTCAGGCCGTTCTGCATAGGAAATTTATCAGACAATGTTTATCTATGTAGACTTCACTATACATTTTGTTTCAACACATTTTCATCTGCCTAACTAGTTTCATGAGTACCCCGAACTCTATCAGAATATTGTATAATACTTCTGACTGAATCATACTCTTTCCTGAAGTATATGAATAGCAGTTATATCCAATGATAATTACTATAGTCAGTTTTATCACCATCTTTTGAACTGGTACAATAATATACTCCTTCCACTGATCAGGCAATTTTTCCTTATGCCAAAAAGAAATTATTAGCTTATGAATCTTAGAACATAATATTTTGCTTCCTGCTTGAATAAGTTCTGCCAGAATTTGATCACTACCTGGTGATTTATACAGTTTCAATTTTGCAATAGCTCTTTCATCCTCAAGAGGGCTAGGATCAGGTACGAACGGCTCAGCTGTCTGTACTTCTGTCTGCCTAACAGCACTGACCCTATATACATTAAAAAACTGAGAGAAATATTTCTTCCAACTATTCAAAATGTTGTGGGAATCTGCAAGCAGATCACCATTCTCATCCTTCACCAAGTTCCTTCTAGGTTGGTAAACCCTCTTAAAGTCATTTATTCATGTATACGGGTCTCTAGTGTTCATGTTCTTACCGTTTGTTGCAAGCTCATTAATTTTTTCTTTCAGATATTCCCTCTTTTTTTTCCTGAAATGCATGCTGGCTTCACATCTTATATTGTTCGGGTTGTCCTCATTTATTTCACTTGGATCCTGTAACCACTGCAGTTTGGCTTGTTTCCTTTGGTCTGATGATTCTGAGTATTCTTCAGTTGATAGTAACCTAGCCTCTTTTTGGCTGAAATTTTGATATCCTCTCTAGTAGTTTCCCAAGCTTTATTAACGTTCACCTCAGTGTTCAAGTTTTCCAAAGCCGCAAATCCATTTGTGATTTTAACACGTACTGCTCTTTACCCTCTACCTCATTTATTTCTTGAGATTGAACCTCTCTGTATGAACTCTGTGTTGTTTGTTCACTCACTGCCAGTCTTTCCCTAAACTTTGCCATGACCAGGTAGTGGTCAGTATCACAATCTGCTGCCCTGAATGATCGGACATCAAGTATACTTGAATGCTGTCTCCTGTGTATCAAAATATGGTTGATTTGATTGTGTATCTTCCCATCAGGAGATGTCCAAGTAAATTTATGGATATTACGATGTGGGAACATTGTACCTTTGACAGTAAGATTTTTCAGTGTGGCAAAGTTTACTACTCCAACTCCATTATCATTACTAATTTTGTGCAAACTCTGATTTTGTGCAAACTCTCATTCCCAATTGTTTGTTTGAAAATATCTTCCCTACCTCCTTTGGCACTGAAATCTCTTTAACAGAATAGTCTAGAAATTTTCTAGAAAACCAAGATTAACAGCCATTGGAATCCATTGAGCTGACCATGCGACACCCTCAATCCTCAAAAATTGGCACTAACTTCGCTGACAAGCGGCGGTCGCTTGTAGACCAAAGGCTATGGAGCATTTAGGGAATACAGTGGCACACTTTAACATTCTTAATTTGTGCCCTGCATGAATGATTCATGTACATCATGCAGAGATTTTTTAATGTTCAGGGAATATACTAATTGAAAATGCATTTTTAAAAGTCCTAAATATTAGATTAAGGAACATGCAAGATGTGAGTAGATTTTCTTCCTCATATTGGGTACTGAGATATTACAGAGGTTTATTAGCAACTAGATGAGTTCACAGCTCTGCGTTTCATGGTGACTTGCTGCGAGGTGCATGTGATTTTGGTGATCAATCAGCATGCCTGACAGGCGATAACATTTGGAGTGAAGTAGTTATAATTCACATATTAAAGGAGGTGTTGAAAATGCTGCCCTCTCTACATATAGATATATTTGGCAATTAATTGTTTCATTAAAAAACACAGGTACATCAATCCTCCTTGCACTTACAGCACACCAGATACCAGCTTTCACTGGATGGCTTCAGCAGTTGTGTTGCCATTCTTGCAATAGACTTTGGTGTTCCAGTCTCTTGAGCTAGATGTTTCAGTGATTTCTAGGTGTGTGTTCAACTGTGGCCCCTGTGTCATGTAACTTCTCCTCAGCAAGCACTCGGCCCTTATGTATTTTTTTATTGTCTATTAAGAGTCCTGTTGTTCTAAGTTTATTCACCAAACTATTAATTCTTTGACTGCTGGGAATTCTTTCATTACGAAATTTAGGTAGAAATTTTTGCTGAAACTTTCCAGCAAATCCATATTTCACATAGGTATCATACCGAAATACACGTTGCTCTAAAGTATACTGCACCATGATGTTCACTAGCTGTAACTGAGATCAGATGGCTAAAGGAGCTGTTAACTGCTGCCTACTGCTGATAAATCATAAACAAACTCTCACACATGAGCCACACTGCTTGCCGTGAAACATAATGCCATCAAGTGGTTTACAGTTAACTACTTCCGATCATTCCAAATGTTATTGGCTGATACATTGGCAAAATTTGTGCACCTCGTAGCAGGAGATGCAGCAGCCACTGTGAAGCGCAAAGCCATGAACTCTTGAAGTTTAAAAAACCTCCCTCTACTTGCAAAGATTTTAAGTTTTTCATGTTTGTTACTTGAAGATTATAGTGATATTAGGTTTTTTTTAAAGAAAGCGAGTGTTTTCTGTTCATATGTTACATTTAGTTTTGTGTGGTGTAAGCCTTGAGCTTTTGAGCAAGATATGTGTACAGCCTCTGTGATACCAGAGTGTCCTAGTTTGCACACACTATAAAAGACAGAAGTATGTAAAATAGGTGTTAATTGTGGTTGTGTTGGTAAAATACATTCTGGGGGGATTGACTGCACATTTTCAATCATAGAAATGCATGAGTCAGTGCTGTAATAAGAGATATTTAATATTTTCCAGAGAGACTGGAGGAGGACCTTATTTTTGTGCTACCATGTCAGATGCATGGGAAGAAATTCAGGCCATTAAAAGTAAACGGAACAGCCTCCGTGAAAAGTTACAAAAAAGGAAGAAGGAGCGACAGGATATCCTAAACCAGTCTGGTGGAGCATTAACAACAGGTTCTTAAAGTTCATATGATAATCCTTTTGCTGCCAATATACCATTTGAACAGATACAGATTCTGCTGGACAAGCTGCTACTCAGTCTGGCTAGTATCTACAGAATGGATTTCTACTGTATGTAATTCATGTATAGAAAACTCTGGTGTCCAATATCTGGCATTCTCATGCAAGCTTATAAAAATTTCAAAGGCAATTTACCATTATTGTGAAGTTATTTCATAAACAACATTGCAGTGGTGATGTGTTCACTTGTCATGTGGTATTTCTGTTAACCACTGCTAGCAGCACTACCCATCTTTTTCTCTCATGCAGGTGCCATTACAGTAATAGTGTTCTATGATTACATGATGACAGTAGAGGCTAGTCATATCTGTGGTTGTGTTACAGTACGTCTAAAATCTTTCACCCACCAATTTGTTATGTCATCTAAGAAGACTCCATGCAGGAACTAAGGTAAAAACACTTTAGATAGAAAATGTAAATATATAAAGAAACTGTAGAAGGGTGAAAGTCTCTTCAGAATTGGGTTTCTGCAAGTTTTACTCATGGAACCAAAAAATTCCTGTACATGGAACATCCTGTTCCTTATATACGCTGGATAGTTTGGTGTTTCTTCTGTACAGTTTGGTAACTTAAAGAGATGGCACTTGCATGGAGAATGTGTAATTTTGAACTACTTCAATTTCTTATCTCAGGCTGAGATTTCTCTTTAAGGGTAAAGTTATTCTTGTGTTCACTTAAGTACCACTTCATGAATATGTATGGGGCAGTGGAGACATAGCTTTGCACATTTTTAACCTCTACACTGCATGGGTGTGAATGGTCAGCTTTGCCCCAGGGGAAGAACCTCCTGTTTCCATAATATAGGATGCTGGGTGGGCTCAAGAGCTGGTTGGGAAATTGGGAGGAGAGAGAAATCTCTTGCACCCCACAAGGAATCGAGTACTGAGTCAATGGTCATTGAACTTTTAGCCTAGTCAGTATATTGCATGAGCCACTGTGATGCACCTCTCTGGAGATGTTACTGAAAATTTTACAAAACCAGAGTTCTCGCTTTAGACAGAAAATGTAATTATGTAAAGAAACTGGAGAAAGGTGAAAGTCATTTCAAAATTTGGTTTCTGCAAGTTTTGAGCATGAAACTAGGAAATTCATGTTCCTGGAACATCCCGTTACCTGTATGTGCTGGATAATTTGCCATTTGTTGTATATGTTGAGCCAATATAATGTGTGCCTTATTATTCAGTAATATTACTGGCAGACCTTTATTTCAGATGCCAGTCCATCTCTGTCAAAAACAAAAGTTTTGTCTTCTGAAGGGAGTACAAGTGGAGCACCATCTCCAGTAACACAAGGTAAAGGTAAGGAACATGTCAGTAAACCAAATTGTCCCATCTCCTCTCTCATTTGGCTCAAGGATTTACTTACTGTTGATGTGACGCTTATTAAAGCATTCATTATCAAATCTGGCACAGTACCATCTTCATGACTACAACTGCTTAGGACAAACCTAGTATGTAGCCAGTTTCATGCTGAGCTTTGAATAAGTATCTGTGTCTCCTGCAAATGGCAAGAATGTCCTATTATTTCTTGCTGATCACAGTTGGAAACCAATTGACCTAATCCTTCCAGCCACACTATGTTCCTGGGGTGGACTCAGCCTCTAACAGAAATGAGTACCAGGAATGTTCCTGGTGGTAAGCAGCAGCCAACACATAAGGCTAACAACCTCACCACCATTTGTGAGCCAATTGTGTGGAAAGTGTGGGAGCCTCTATATCTCAACCCCATAGGCCTCCAGGGCCTGTTACAGGGATTGCTTTACACTTGGAAACTTCTGAATCAGTATTTCAGTTTCTCATGGTGGTGACTGGAAGTTACTGTTCTCTGGGTTGTAACGCCATATCATCTGGTAGCAGTTACTGATGTTTCAGAGGGATGTACTGCCTTCATCTTCAGTGTACAAGAGTAAACCTGAAGTTGAAAGCACCATATTCCTCTAAAACGGGCATGTCCAACGTGTTGATCGCGGGATGATTTTTGGTCGATCTCATAGGCTTATAAGGAAATTATACGTGAAAAGCATGTAAATTCACTTGCAATATAATATGATTATATTCAGATTTTGAAGGGAAAATACATATTAAAGTAGTCTGTACTTTCAATGTATGTTGCTTTTACAACAAACATCATGTGTCATGTTATTTTTACCAGTATTTTTGTTTAAAGCGAGGTACGACCATAGGAGAGGGTGGTAGATCACTGGCAGTTTTGACACTAAAAAGTCGATCACAACCTGTTTGAAGTTGGACATGCCAGCTCTAAAACACGATGAACATCTACCAGACTTTATGGCATTACATTGTAGAAGGCAGTAATTTTAAAATTTGTAGACCATATTTGCTTGAATGTATGCTGCCTTTTCCCCTCAAATTGATGCTTTTAAAATCGGTGTCTTATGAGTGGTTCTTAAATGAACAGAATGTAGGAATATGTAGATCTGGTAAGGATAGAGAGTATATTAAACCCTTGTTAATCTGGAGGAATTGGGTGGGGAGAAAAGTCATCTGAATTCAGCTATAATCCGGATTAGGAAGAACAAAAACACTTAGAACATAAATAAATGGAAAATTTAATGATATAAGTAGTGCTGTTGAAAGTATTATTATTTTTATTGCTAGTGGGGTGGGACTATGTCCCTTGTACTGTGGCCACTTCTGGCCTATTGAAACTGCCCCAGATGATAGGTGAGGGTGATTGTGGAGCAATTGGTGGAATAAAGATTGGCAGGGGAAACCGAAGTACTCGGAGAAAACCTGCCCCAGCGCCACTTTGTCCACCACAAATCCCACTTGACCAGACCCGGGATCGAACCAGAGCTGCTGTGGTGGGAAGCCAGCGACTAACCGCTTGAGCTATGGCGCGGCCAGCTGATGAAACTTAATAACAAAATATCACCATAGAACCTTAATTTAAAAACTGTAAAAGGATGATATATTTATTCATCGATAGAAGACTCAGAAGTTGTACTTGTTTTTTAATGTAGTAATGCAGGTTTGAAGAACTGTCAGGTTTTGTGTGAACAGACAAGTGGCTCATCTTCCTTTGTAAGCACCATGTGTCTTTTAACGTAAGTACTCCACTGTGAACAACATATTTTGTATTTCGATCTGGATTAACTGTAACTTGATTAGTGAGAGTTTACTGCACATCCATACTCATCAGTATTGGCAGTGGTGAAGATGTGAAAGTATTGAACTGTTCAGTGATGGTAGGGCAAGTGTTCATTGTAATACACACCAAATTTTTAATAAGAGAACTGGGAAATTATGTTGCAAACTAAAAAAAATTATATAAATGCATAAAATATATTTGTTCAGGACAAACTCACAGAGATCAGTAAAATGTGACATATTCTTGATGGCTTTCTGTAGGGTTTTGGTCGTGAGTGTTCAGTTTTTACTCCACAGGTGGCACTAGTGGCAGGCAAAAATATAAAACGGTTTCACAAAATCCTACATTTAATCCTATGCATTGGTCTTCATGGACCTAGTTTGTTGGACAGGTTTATTGCATAAAATTTTCACCTCGCCTTCTATCTTAGTTTCAGGTCTGTGCATGCTCTTATCACAAATTTAATTCATATAAAGTATAAAAAAGTAAAGCTATCAATGTAACAGGCCTTGAAGGCCCATAGGGTTGTGAGACGTTGAGGGTCCCACATTATCTAGACAGTCGGCTCGAAGGTGGCAGTAAGGTTGTCAGCCTTTATTTGGCAAAATTTAATTCATATTATGATGTTATCTCCCTTCAACAAAGTCTGGTCTCAGGTATTCATATAGCTGTAGTTACACTGACATGAACTGAGGGATGAGGAAGTGCCATGTGGAAGTTATAAAAGGCAGTGGATTCATGAATTCAAGTAGAGAAAGTGATCAGGGAGAGTTTGTGAGTGAATAAAAAAAAAATTGTACTTTGCAACTGCAGAGAGATTTCCATAGATCATTAGGTGTAACTATTAGACCAAACATCATAGTATTACATGTATGAACAATGTATTCGGCTGCACTTTTGTGTTCAGTGTTAATTGCAGCCCAGCTGCTGACTTATGTGCTCCTCGGTATATAAAGTTTGTCACTTGAGAGAGCAAAGTGAAAGTGAGTGTCATATCCAAGATGTAGGATGTTCTGGTGCCAGGATACTGAACATTTTGGATGAATAAATGTTCTACACTGAAATCAGAATACCAGACATTAGTGCAACAGTATCCTGATGTGGATGCACAGCTAAAACAGCTCCTTAAGGTGCAGGGCGACATTGAGGAAATGCTGGGACACACACACCAGCTTTGGTAAGGGAAAGTGCAGAATGGGCTGCTATTGTGGATACTGTGGAAGAAAGTGGAGTGAGCTATTGTAAAGGTCTCCGTGGAAAGCCACTTTCTTGTGCACTGTACAGCACGTACACAGTAACTTTACACTAACTGCTTTTCATGGATCATCAGGCCTTAAATTTCAACCGTCTGAGAAAGCCAACGCAATTGCTGACTGCTTGAAAAATCAGTTCACACACCATGACTTGTATGGTGAAAACCATGACCCGCGTGTGGAGGCTAGGGTTCAAGCTCTACTCGAAACCGTGGACAACAGCCTCCTTCAGAGGATAAGACCATGTGACTTACAGAAATTAATAAATTCCTTGAAATTGAGAAAGACCTGCAAAATTGATGACATTCCAAATGAATGCCTCAGGCACCTTCCAAGAAGACCACTAGTACATTTGACACATTTATTTAGTCACTGCCTTCGGCAGTGTCTTGGGAGAAATCAAAAGTCATGATGTTATCTAAACTCAGTAGGGACCCAAGATTCCCTTAAAATTTACGTCCAGTTAGCCTCCTGTTCACAACAGGCAAACTATTGAAAAAGTAATTTTGAAAATAGTCCAAAAGCACATTGAAGAAAGAGGCCTGCTTAAAGGAAGCAAATATGGTTTCCATGCATGACACAGCATGTCACTGCAATGTATGAGGCTAATGGATCATGTGACCCTTAATTTCAACAATCATCAGTCTATGGCTGTGGTGTTCTTGGTCATTGAAGTAGCCTTTGATACCACAGGGCACACTGGCTTCCCATATAAATTATCTAAATTGAAATTTTAGACCAGTTTGATCAAGCTCATTAGCTCATTTCTTTCACAGTGCAAATTCAGTGTTTATGGTGGAAGGCAAAATATCTACACCAAGGGAAATGCAAGCAGGGGTGCCTCAAGGTTCTGTCCCTTCCCCTACTTTGTGCAACATACATATAAGTGATGTCCCCCAAAACACGTGGTGTTTATGTAGCCCTCTTTGCCAACAAAACCCATCTGTATGCAACAGATCGAAAGGAGGGTTTTGTTGTCAGAAAATTCCACTGTGCTCTTAGCTCAGTCGAGACCTTGTGTGAGCACTGGAATATTATAATCAATGATGATAAGACTCGGGGGGATTTACTTTTCTCACAGTCGTCAGCCGCCTGAGTGCTGTCATACACTTAATGGACGAAGCATTCTATTTATAAATAGTGTAAAGTTATCTCAGTGTAATTTTCGATAAGAAAGTTAAGTGGAGATTGTATATAGAAACGATTGAAGCCAAGGCCTTCAGAACATTTATTAAAATATAATTCTTATTGAAAAGTAAGTGATGAAGTGCTAACATTAAGCTGACCCTCCACAAAGCACACATTAGGAGTATCATGACTTATGCTTGCCCCCCTGGGAGTTTGCGGCAGACAGCCATCAACTGAAATTGCAGCGCCTGCAAAACAAAGTTCTCCGCACCCTTGGAAATTTTCCAGGGCGGTTCGCGAATTGCACATGACTCAAAATCCTGTATGTATGTGATCATATAACAGAATTATGCAGGCAACAAGCAGAAGTCATACAAAATTATGATAATGAGAATGGCTGCAGTATTGGACAAGGTGAAGCCTGACATAGAAAGTATAACAGGCTTAAACTTGGCGGCGGTCATGCATACGACCGTTCAAGTGATTAGACTGCTGTGGTAGCAGGATCTGCTAATGAAAAGCATGATCTTCTGTACTGAGTCTGGACCGACAGAGTCCTTGTATATATTGCATATACATTTAATTACATGTAAATTGTAAATTGTATATACTGACAACAGACATATTACTGTTGACTGTGACTCTGGCAAACAAAAGACCTGTCCTCTTTTCATAGAGAGCACTCCCCAGCAACAAACCTGCAACTGTCATGCAGTAATAAAGATGTGGTCCTAAGCCCCAGATGGGTGCTTTATTCCAAGATATACTGGCTGACTCACCTTCGGTTATATCATAACATTGACTCTGACTTTGACTTTGACTTTGACTGGCCCAACAGAGTGGTGTCTCCTCCCTCACCTGAAGACTGAAACAGCCAGTTTATGAATGGTTGTGTTCTCTAGTTTTTAGGATATCTGATGATGGACAGAGTTCAAAAACCGAGTAATTCTGAGTGTTATATACCGCTGTCAGAACCCTTTGGAATCTATAAGACATTTAAATGATTGGCACTCAATGTTTTAAGTACCATATCACATGATTATTTATATTAAATTGGAGTAGAAGCACCACACATTCTTATCTTTGGTACCAGATACACCAGTCACATTGCTACTGAGAGGTGCTGGTTGGAACCAAGAGTCAATCTGGATGACATGGTAAAATCCCTGCCTCTGCCAGGAATCAAACCCCAATCATTCATCACATAGCCATGTGTGTGAAATGTGGGTATGACTGAACATGACCAGAATTGAATGTCTATGAGTTTGACTTGCAGGTGACACTTTTCACACATTACTGTTAGAAAGTAAAATAAGATCTAAATGTATTAATGGTAAGCATAGAGTTTGTTATAGAATAAGAGTGTGCATGTATGCACACACAAACACAACAAGATTTCCAAAAGTCAGATGTCTTCCATTTCTCTGGTAAGCGCTGGTAAATCTAGGCAAAAAAGGTGAAGCTATCCATGTAACAGGCTGAGGGCCCATAGAGTTTTCAGACATTAAGGCTGTCACATTTTCTGTAGACAGTCAGCTCACAGATGGCGGTGACGTTGTCAGCCTTACGCATGGGCTGCCCTTTATCCTGCAAGAAGATTCCCGGTACTCATTTCTGTTAAGAGGCTGAGTTGACTCAAGGGCCATAGTATGGCTGGAAGGTTTAGGTAAATTGAAAAAAAAATCTACTTCATCGGGACTCGAGCCTGCGACCTTCCAGCTTGTAGCGTAGTGCCTAAACCAACTATACTAGCACATGCTGCCATGATAAATCCAGTCATCCACTAATCTTCTTATTTGTTCTTGCCGTAAACTTCATTCAGATCTCATCTGGTCTACTGTCTGAATTTGGTATTCCAGATTTGTACATAGAAGAGCTTTAACTGAAACTTAACATTCAGGCTTCAGGAAGTGGAAACAAGAATATTTCAAACATATCATTTCAACCTCCTTTGTTAATTACTCAGTAATAATGCTATTGATGTGTTAGGAAGGTCCGAGGTAATCAGGACGTATTTAAATTGAATGGGAAATAGATATGTTTCTGGTCTGTGCTAATAATGTTAATTTACTAGGAAAAATATGCTGTTTGGTATCTAAAAACAGAGTTCGAACTATGCTACACTTTCCCTGTTTTGTATGGATGTGAATCTTACTCTCACATCAAGGGAAGAAAAAAGGATGAGGATGTTTGAGCAGAGAGAGAGAGACTGTATAATGAAGAGCTTCACACAGAATAATATTAAGGTGATCAAATCAAGAAGGATGAGATGGGTTGGACATGTAGCATAAGTTAGAGAGGTGAAATTGTGTAAAATTTGGTAAGAAAAGCTGAAGGGAAGAGATCTCTTGGAAAATCTAAGCATAGACAAAGTGATATTAAAATTGGTCTTATGAAGAGGAGTACAGGGGTGTGGGCTGGACTCATCAGGCTCTACACTGGGACCAGTGGCAGGCTTTTTGAATGTGATAATGAACATTGTGTTTAAGCATCCTGCTGCATCACTTCAGTCACTTTACACACACCCCCACCCCCCCTCAGTGGTAAACATAAAACAATACATAAAAGGAGTGCAACGTCACACATACACCTTTTACATAATTTTAAAAGTTTTAAAAACATTTTACACATAAAATTTAACAGGCACACAAATTTATGTAGATTATTGTATATTCATAACAATACATGTTATGAACTAAGTGGTGATTTTAGGCTGAACCGTAGCTCAAGCGGTTAGTCGCTGGCTTGCCGCCGCAGTGGCCCAGGTTCGATCCTGGGTCTGGTCAAGTGGGATTTGTGGTGGACAAAGTGGCACTGGGGCTGGTTTTCTCCGAGTACTTCAGTTTCCCCTGCCAATCTTTGTTCCACCAAATTCTCCATCATCATAATCACCTGGGCCAGGTACAGTAAGCCAATCAGTGGCCTCCGTGCTGAGTGGACCCAGCTGGACTCTACCCCCCACTAAGCAAATAAAAAAAATGGTGATTTTGACCAAGCTGCATTGAAAATATATATTGCATGTGTATCATGTAGTAATGAACATTTGGAGTTTGTAAAAGGCAAGGTAATTCTTGAGAAGTTGAGTGACTCTGTACTTGTAGTTATTTAGGTGATAATGCTAATGAGCACATAATATAGGTTACAGTTTGAATATATGCAAAATTATGCATTTATAACAGGTCTCTGCCTCTCACTCTTTATTTAACTGGTTTATACCTTGGCTCTTAATTCAGATGAAACCGGAGAAGTGGAGCCAGAAGATGCCATGAAACCAGACCCAGAGACTGAAAAACAATTACTACGCTGTCTCAGTGAAGTGTCTCTTACTTTGCCAACAACATCAAGGGAACTTGCAGCAGCTGTTGGGAAGCAACTGGGGCGCCATGTCTTTCATATTTCAGTGGTCAACCTTCTGCAGAAGTTCAGTACTCAGCAGCTCATAGTGTGAGTGGTGGGGTACTGGAACTCATTAGGCACAATGATGTTTTTATGTGGACTTTCACTAGCAGTGAATACCTTCATGATTAAATAAGATCTAAAAGTTTGTGACAATGGTACATTAATACAAATAGTATGTTTCTGGACATTATCCATTGTCCTATCTTCATCTGAAAACACCATCCTGTTTATTTTTTGAAATACAATGTATTGGGAACCGTTTTCAAAACTAAACATACACTCCATGGGACATTTATGAAAACTGGACCGGTTAGAGATGCCCAGCAGATGGAGCAGTGTGTGCACAGCATCCAGTATAAGTGTGACAGATGTTAGTTACATTGATGAAAAAGCAGGAACATATATATATAACCTAACACAGGGTTTGCTTGAAAACTCAAAATTAGCCCAACATGCATATGTGGGAAGGCCACAAAATATGTTGGAATAGAGTGAAGGTATTGCAGATTGAGCCCAGCACCACATACAGGAAATACAAGGAATCAGCCCACATGTCTCTGCTGGACCATCTGATCAGTCAACCCAGTTTGAACATCTGTCCCATCTGGACCCCCATTATCACAGGAGAAGAAAGGAAACTACAACTCCAAGTGTAGATTGAATGGGAAAATTTGTACAAAGACTAAGACAAAAATAATACTGTCTAATGTGACTATTTAAGTTTTATCATTTGAAGACTCATCATCCTTACATGTTTCGATCCCTACGGATCATCCTCAGAGGGCATCAATACTTTTTTGGAAACTACTATTAAAATAGATGTTAATTATATACATACACATATAATGTCTGATATGCACAATGTACACAGTGTTCAACCTTTCACACTGACAGCAGCCTTCCTGGTGTTAAAACTTTTTAAAGTTTTTTAAAAACTTCTTTAAAAACTTTCTAGTTCAAGCTTAAAATTTATAAACCATACAGATTTGTGTCAATTCTCCTATTGTTATTCTTGGAGGTGGCTGATCCTGTGCCGCCTGTCTATCTTGCGAAAGGAGATTCTTAGTATTTCCATGTTTATTCGTGGTCTGCTGTGCTGTTTACACTGTTAGTTTTTCTTGTGTTGATAGATACCATAAGCAGTATTTCTTATGTCCAGTTATGGTTTCTGTCATGATAGTTCTCTGGCGCTGGGCCTCATACATGTAGAACTTTAAATAATTCAGTGTTTTCTTAGCTCTTGCAGATGGTTTCTGCGGTGTTTGGCTCATATACTCCATCTTGGTGCTGGTACAGGTGTCTGGAGATAGGGACTAACTGTCTGTCAGGTCCAACTGAGTAGATTTTACCTGAAGATGGAGACAGAATCCTGTCTCTGAAACGTTGCGTTTTGAAAAATAAACAGGAATGTGTTTTCAGATAAAGACAGTGTAATGGGTAATGTCCAGAAGTGTAATATTTATACCTTCATGACTAATTCTGTAAACGGATTCCACCAGTTGAAATTGTGACCAAACAGAAGCACTTGTAAAGGTTTACAACCACTCATTTGAATGTTAATGCCATTCTGATAACTTGCAAAAATAAAGGTCTTGCAAAGAGACATGAAAGTTATGTCATTCTATGATAAGGATAACTTTGCAGTCCTGGAAATAAAAATGATTGGTCTGAGCATGTTTCTACTTGGTGTTAGGTTACCATAGCAACGAGTATTCAAGCACTGACATGTAATAGACTGTTTAGCTGCTTTGTAACAATTCCATTTGCTGTTTTTTAAGTACGTAGTAGCTTATGATGAGTGAAGAGACTTCTGTTTTCATGTCCTATTTTTACTTCACGAGTGGTGATATTTTTTGAATGTGTGAATTCTAGTTAGATTTTATCATTGAGTATCAATTAGTGTGTAGAGATTCAGGAGATTTTACTCAAAACAGGAACCTATAAGATTCCTATAGGATTCTGAAGATGGTGTATAACACACAGAGATACTGGGTTTATGGACTTTATCCATTGTCCTGGTTTTAAACCAGGGCGATGGATAAAGTCCGAAAACCCAATATCTCTATAAGATTCCTGTATGGACCAGTTCAGTAAACCAGTTTTATGTTTCTCAGTGTTAAAGATGGGAGTAAAGATGGTAAAACGTTCTTAGAAGTGGTGACTGCTGAACATACAAAACTAGTGGCGATGGTGAATGAAGTAGAAGGTGATGAAGCAAAGCCAGAAGCAAGGGAGGAACAGCCTGCAGAAGAGGGAACTAAAAAGAGAAGAGGAGAAGGGGAATTAGAAAATGAGCCTGCTCCCAAGGCCGCGAAGGTCGCCGCTCCTGACAAAGATGAGAAGAAGAAGGAGAAGAGGGATCCCAAGGCAACAGATATCATGGTATAGAACATTCAGGATAAATGGAACTGGAACATCAGGGTTATGCAGACACTGATGCTTTCACCAAATGCAGAAATACATGGAATTTGAAGTTCTTTTAGTGGTGAATATTAAGATTACAGTTTTATGGAGTGTTGTGCTGTGTAGTTTGGTAGAAATGCACTAATATTTTGGAGGAATCTGATGCCCCAATCTTCAGGGTAGAAGAGCAAGGCTGCAGTGGAGGCAGCAGGTTTCTCTGAAACATTGCTACCTGTCTACAGCAATAATGGTGTCACATCCCAGAAGATTGTAACCAGGATAGCAAATATTACAAGATTCATACTAATCTGATTTTAGTATCATGTTTTTCAGTCATTTCAGTAGAATTGCTGAATGGCATGAAAAAATGTACAGTAACAAGTGTTTTCAAAATATCTTGGAGCATAACTTACTGTGAATGAATCTGTGATCAAATTATTTTGCTCACTGCAACCCTTTGAAGCATGATATTCATGTGAATAATATTTAAAATTTAAATTAACTTCTACCAGAGTATGCAGTGCTACATCCCAGAAGATAATTCTCTTCATAATCAACATTGTTAGAATGTAGGATTTGAGGTTTTCACAGCAGACTGTGAAGAATGCCATCTTCTAGGATGTGGCACCGTATAGATCTTGTATGAACCAACATTTCGAAGGAATGTATCGCCTCCATCTTCAGGGTAGAAAATCCAGTGTGAGTAGGTGGCAGATATTTCTACCCTGAAGATGGAAGCGATATATTCCTCCGAAACGTCGGTTCATACCACATCCCAGAAGACAACATTCTTCAGCATTGTTAGAACTTCAGATCTTATGCAATTTCTCTACTTCAGAAGTGAAATATAAAGGTTCAGTTGTAGGTCGAAAAGGAATCTGGAAGGCAAGATAGGCACATATGTGAGATACTTTTAGGAAAAGTAAAATGATTTAAAAAAAGTGCATATGCTATTAGAAATATTGGGTTCATATTGTGACAAAAGCTAAGCAGCTTGGCTCAAGCAGTGACAGTTCTGACTTGTTCTAGGTAGTTGCCTGATTTGAATCCCAGCCAGGATACAAACTTTCATGACTGAGGTTTTTTGTGATTTTTCTCAGTCTGTCCAGGAAAATTCCAGGGTAAAACCTCAAATTAAGCCATTACTTTTTCCTTTTATGTCCTTTTCCAATTCATTGTTCATTAATAATTCCATTGTTCTATAATCTAAGCTACTGGCAGCAACATTAAATACAACGTATATAAATAAATATAGTGATAAAGTTTGGGAACCATTGATATGGAGGAATATTATTTGAAGTATATGATGATAAGTAATCAAAACTTTGTTTGTTGCAGTCATTGTTATCAATGCCATCAATTCGCGAGAAAGAAAACAAGAAAGTTGGTGAAGAGATACTTGATTTGCTGAGTAAGCCAACAGCTAAGGAACGATCACTGGCAGAAAGGTTTCGGTCACAGGGTGGTGAGAACTGCACCCTATGTTTTCATTATTCTCCCTTGAAGCGTAGAAAGAAGAACATAATAAGATAAAATTAATTTAAAAGTGCACATGAATAAGTCTAGGAAGCAGACTCCTTGAGCAGTTCATAGTTGTATACAGGTATCCCTTGATCTCACATTATGCAGTATCACTGTAACAAGATTTTGTAACTGATGAATATTGTTATGCACATGCACAATCACCTGGTATTCAACGATATGCATGCCCTTAGTCACTTAGATGTTGTCAGTCGTCTTTGTCTTTTTGCTGTCAAAGACCATGTAGCATCTCAAATGACATTTTGTCTTAATTTTACGCACTCCATAAACTTAAATGTTAAAAAGTGCCATAAACTTAAATGTTAAAAAGTGCCCATCATGAGAAAATGTAGAAGCAGTAACAAAAGTGGCAAGAAAGAGAGAAAATCTGTTACTCTTGAGAAAAGATTAAGTATGATTAAGATGTATGACCGTATTGACACATGGTTGACATAGTCAGTGCCATGGGAATTTCTGAATAAACTTCAAGAACCATAAGGAAACAAGCTGAAAAAATTAAATAAAGTTGCAAATTTCAATAGGAGTGACAGATAGCAAAATCATACATATTAGGGCACTGATCATGGAGAGATTGGAAAGGATGCTTGGCTTATTGGATTGAACATAAACTCCAGTGTGTCATTCAGGCTAGAGTTTGTTTGAGAATCTGAATGCTGTTGAGCCAGGTCTGAAAGTGCAGTCCTTTGACACCGGTGTTTGGTGGTTTAAACCTATTAAGTGGCATCGTGGATTCCACAGCCTTAAGGTAAAATGCGAAGATTCAGTGGCTGATTTAGTTGCTTTTGAGAAATTTCCCATGCCCCTTCAAGCAACAATTGATAGGCATCGATATTAGCTCAAGCAGGAATTCAGTCTGGATGAGACTGGTTGTTCTGGAAGTTGAGGCTGAGTAGAACGTTTGTCTCGGTACAAGAGAAGGTGGCCTCAGGATTTAAAGCTTCCAAGGATCATTACATGCTCCTGTTAGGTGGATATAGAATCATATGAATTGATTAATTGTACTCATAAGCTTGGGCTATGACAAGGTTATTTGAATCTTATTTTTCCCAATGAACACCTTTGTGAACTGAAGACAGAGAGTGAACATACCCCTTAAAATTCTTCCCCTCCTGGACACACCTCATGTACAGTATATGACAAATATGCAGTATTGAGACTTGCGCATATCGAACGCACATTTGCGTTTGTCAACAGGACATAGCTCCAGCCGCACATGTTCCCAGTAGTGAAAAGGAAGTTGTGTTGTGCAGTTGTTGTTGGAAATGGGTCTCTTGACGGTGGAAAAAGTATTCATAGTTTAGTATAATTTCCGCTCATACAGAAGTGGTCGCGAAAGGGGACTGACAGAACAATTCCAAGAGAGATTTAATAAGATGGCACCAAGTAAAAGTTATGCTGTCTATATTATGAAATCTCGCCATTCTCATAGTGTACTGTGTCAACGGAAAGGGAAGTCTGGTCGACCAGTAAGTATTCTGACAAAAGAGAATCACACACGTGTTCTTCAGCAAGTGCTACATTCTCCATGATGACGTCTACAATGAACGGCCTTGAAACTGAATGTCAGCGATATTTCCATTCGCCGATTGTTTAAGGACATAGGTGGATTTCTGTACCAGATACAGGTTGGACAACGCTTGATAGAGTCAGATATGCGAGCCAGGAAGGTGTATTGTGGAACATTTTTGGCCATGGTGTATGAGGATTCAGATTTCATGCAGATTGTGTGGTTCTCTGACAAAAGTCACATTCACTTGGATGGCTACATCAATCGCCAGACATCCCACTTCCTTGGTTTTGAGTGGCCAGATGTTATCGTCCAGAAACCCCTACATAGTACACGTGACGATTTGGTGTGCCATCTCAGCACACGGTATATTAGGCCCCTATTTCATTGAGGATGAGGAAGGCAATGCTCTTACCGTCACCCAAGAACGCTACAGGGACATGGTGATCGCTGATAGAGTGTATGTTAGTTTCTTTCAGGAGAAATAAACTCACAGATGACAACAAGGTAATATTGTTCATCTTTTCATTTCAGTACTGAAAATACTGTATTTCTGATACTAATGAGAACATTCATATAATGTTCCTGCCTCCAAACATCACATATCTTATTCAGCCAATGGATCAGGGTGTAATTGCCACTTTTAAAACTTATTATCTTCTGAAGATTTTCATTCAGCTGGTAAGGACATGACTGATGGCAAAGACAAACTTTCTGTGCAAGATATCTGGAGGACTTTTTAACATTAGAAAGGCAATTCACAACACCAGAGATGCATAGGCAGAAGTGTCATAGTCCTGTGTGAATGGAGTTTGGAGAAATATCTGACTTGATATAGTCATTAAGCCCCATGGCTTTGATCCTGACAAGGAGATTGATGATTTAAAGCAGGCCTGATGGATTTGAAGGTGTAAATGAGGCCAGTGTGGAGGGATTGTTTCATTCCTAGATGGAGGAACTCAGAAATTAAAATATTCTGTACCTGGAGAAAGAACTAAATGATGAAGATGAGGAATCTTTTGATTTAAAGCATGTTGAACAGCTTTCACCTAAGCATATCTACACTGCCAATGATGCCAACAGGGAGAGAAGTGCCGAAGCTGCTAGAGTGACTGAGAATGCTGCGGCTTGTTACGTAGAGCTGTGTAGCTGCACAGTTCTCTCTAATGCTTTTTCAAGAAAGTTGAATTTTGTCAATCCACTTGCACTGCAAGGGAGCCAGCCCAGCCTGCTCATGCTTCACACTCACCTGCATCCTTTGAGTTGTGTGACTAAATTATGTTCAATTTTTGTAAAGTGAGTAACATTAATAATGTTTTTGTAAAAAAGATCTGAATCACATTTCTCTGTTTTGGCATTCATCCCTATTAAACTCTTGTTAAAAATAATCCACTTTATGCAATTTCGCTTTATGTGGCAATTTATAGGAATCCATTAATCATATGTAAAGAGGGATATCTTTATAAAATTTGATGTTTCACAGCAGTGAAGGTTTATATTGTGGTCTTCTAGATTATGACACTGTATAGTTTGGCAGGTGGGTGTCACTGGTCACAGCAGGCAGAGGTCTTATACCCTGAAGATAGAGGCAGCAGGTTCTGCCAAAACAGTGGTACCAATTTACCAGGCTACATAGCATCACCTCCGTGAAAACTGTAATCCTAATATTTGCTTCTGTTGGAATCTCAGGTCTCAAACAAATTATTGTATATTTTTAAAACACTCTGTCATGTACTGATGTCGAATAAGATCTAAAAGTTTGTGACTGTGGTACGTTAGTACAAGTATTATGTTTTTGGACGATATCCATTGTCCTGTCTTTATCTAACAACATTATCCTATTGAACCAGACACTACATACAGGAAACACAAGGAATCAACCCACATGTCTCTGCTGGACCATCCAATAAGTCAACCCCGTTTGGACATCTGTCCCCTCTGGCCCCCCATTATCACAGCAGAAGAAAGGAAACTACAACTCCAAGTGTAGATTGAATGGGAAAATTTGTTTTTCTTGTGTTGTTACCATAAGCAGTATTTCTTCTGTCCACTGGTGATTTCTGTTGTGATAGTTCTCTGGTGCAAGGCATCATACATGTAGAGTTTTTAATAATTTAATGTTTTCTTAGCTCGTAGATGGTTTGTGCTCTTTGGCTTGTATACTCCATCTTACAGCTGGTACAGCCATCTGGAGATAGGGACTAGCTCTACCGATTGGGCCCAACTGAGTAGGTTTTACCTGAAGACGGAGACAGAATCCAGTCATCAAAACGTTTTGTGTTTTGAAAAATAAACAGGAAGGTGTTTATAGATAAAGACAGGACTTGGATAATGTCCAAAAACCTAATGTATGTACTGATGTCAAAGCTGTGATCATTGTGTTTCCTTGCTGAGTAGTAAGTGTCAGTACAGTGTATCAGCAAGTAATCTCCCATTTTTAATCCTACTCTATATGTATTCCTTCTACAAAGTGCAAGTGTAAAATGGAGAAGTCATGTCTGTCCATCTGAATATTTTATCTCCAAAGCCCCCCAATGGATTTTGATGAAATTTGATTTTGGAGGGGTTCACACCAAGAGTTGTTAGACTAAATGATTAGTTTTCTCACTACAGAACCCTGAATTCAATTCTGGGTCACCTGATTTGAGATTTCTGGTGGACAGTGGAACTGGAGGTCTTTTAGTGTCTTTGGTTTTCCCTTACTAATCATTTTGTAATTGCTCCCAGATCATCTATCACTGCCCCGTAAGGTGTATGGTAGCCCTGAGTAGCCAGTACATCACATCCTCAGTCCCTAAGATGAAGACTTCATCTCTGACTAGATATTTGGCTAATCACAGGATGAGGATTTTTAACAAGGCATATTGAAGAATGGCTTTTTCAGTTCAAGAACTTTCTCTCTAGCACTGTAATAACTGATAAGACTAGCCACTTTTGATAGTGCAGTAAAGTGTACTACCAGATTTACCTGACTGGAAGATGATTCTGAGTTAAAGACAGCCCCACACTTAGAGAAAGAAATTTTATAAATTAATATCATAATCTTACTACAAACACATCCTTTTCATCAGGTATACAGCACTTTTCTGATCTTTTGACTTTTCTTGTGGAGAGCTGTTGCCATGGTTTTGATCCACTGGCATAATGGTTGTACACTGGGCTTCTTTATTGTCCCAGTGGCATCAGAACGTAGTTCGCTACTAAGAACCATTCAGAATACAGTAATTTCAAAAGAACCATAAAAAGCTTCTTTGCTAGACTGAAATACACTGTCATTTCATCAACACCCTCTTGAAATGTGATGGTGACTTTTTGCAAGGTGTAACTGTAAAGAACACCTGCTCTTCTGTGTCAGGTGTACACACCACCCTGAGCTGGACGTAAAAATTCAGCCTGTCCTTGTTTAATGGCATAGCATGAAACTTTGAACCCATACAAACAATAGATTTGACATAGAGTCTGTATAAGTTTGCTTCCCGTTGTTTTCACCTATGGATGTTTTCCTCAGGAGATGCTGTACTTCCTTGCCGCTTCACTGTTTATTTTGCACATTTAATCATCAAAGTCTTTAAAGTATGAATCATAATGTTTCTTGACACAGTCTGCCTTCTTTTTGTTCAGTGACATTTATGTTGGAACAGAATCTTGTGACATAAACTGGTGAATTACTGTACTGCCTTTGTTTCATAATATTGATGCTATTTCAGGCACTTCTGAAACATACTGTCACATGTAGGAGGGTATGTGTGATGAAAATAACAGGTTCTAGTTTGGATGATTGGATTTGTTAGCACTTCGGTTACAATTTCCTTTCCAATCAATACAGCACTATCACTGATTTACACACTTTCCAGTTCACTGTTGCACACCCACTAGGATTTGTAACCCTTAAAAGGGGAAAAACTTGTCTTCCATTCAGACAAATGCAGTACTGTTTCTTTTTGAAATCAGATGCCAGCATGGAAAGCAAGAGCAGTTAGCAGAAAAGTTGTAAAATGTGAGAATGAAAGATTAATATTCAAGAATTGAGATCAGAAATCTTTTGTTTGTTCAATATCGAAAATTTGAGACTTTCATATGCCTGTTTTAAGCAATAAGTAATGACTTCTGTTCTATATGAAATACAGATTAATACTGTCAAATTCATGGAAAATGTCTCATTGTACAAAATGGTTAGTACATAACATAAAATACAGAGGCTGCTATGATTTGCAAACTTTGTGTAACATTTTTATAATTGGTAAACATTTAACAGAATCGAAGGAAATGTAATTGTTTCCCTACACACTGGGTGTCTACAGCGCAGTTAGTTTTACGACAGGTCAATTGAGATATGCAATATAAATATTTATATGTGAGATTTGAGGTTCTCATGACAGTGATTGTGAAGATTACAGTCCTCTGGGATGTGACAGTAGTTTGCTAGATGATTACCAGCATCCAGATCTGCCCTGAAGATGAAGACAGCATATTCTTCTGAAATTTTGTTAACCATCTACCAGATTACTGGGGGGCACCCACTAGCGTAGTTGGTTGAGGCACTATGCTACAAGCCAGAAGGTCGCGGGTTCAAGTCCCAATGAGGTCATTGGATTTTTTCCAATTGACCTAATCCTTCCAGTTGCACTGTGGCCCTGGGGTCGACTCAGCCTCTAACAGAAATGAGTACCAGGAATTAATTAAATAATTTTCCTGGGCAGTAAAGCGCGGCCAGCCCATACGGCTGACAACCTCACCGCCATCTTTGAGCCGACTGTCTAGATAGTGTGAGACCTTCAACGTCTCAACCCTATGGGCCTTCACGGTCTGTTAGAGGGATAGCTTTCCTTTTTTTATCTACCAGATTACAGAGGGTCATATCACAGAAGACCACAGTGCTGTGAGAATCTCAGATTTTATAATGTTGGCTCTACTTTCTTCGGTATTTATGTTTGTTTAACAGGTGCACAGGTGATGGAGTTCTGTCCACATGGAACTAAGGTTGAGTGTACCAAGGTGAATTCTGCTGAGCCATGTAAGAAATTACACTTCAAGAAAATAATCCAGAAACACACAGATGAAAGTCTTGGTGACTGCTCATTCCTGAACACCTGTTTCCACATGGATACTTGCAAGTATGTTTTTGTTTTACTAGCACAGAATGGTTTAACTAACTGTTGTTCAAAGGATACTTTTGCATATAACAGAAAATGTAACACTTTAACATGCATGAATTGTTTTAAATTAATTAACTCTGAAGGGGAGTGTATCCATTCATTATAAGTAGGCTTATATAATGAGTGCCAATTAGGATTAATTAGTTTCTAAGATACAACATTATAATTACACTCAAGAAGATAGTCACGTTGTAGTATTTAGAATGTGACATTCTTGCTAAGAGACAGGGTACTGCTCACTGTATCATTTCTTGGAATTTTTAATTGTTAGAGACCATGGCAAGCCCTTTAGTAATCTAAGAGATTGTCGTGTGTTTTAGTGACTTGTAGACGGGGTTACAATGTGAAAGGTTACTCTAACTATAACATGTAACAACAAAGAATTGTGACACTATAGTTATAACACACAAAGTGAAGTCTTCATTGTCAGCTTCCTTAATAACAAATGTGATCTTGTTAACAGTTTAACTACTGAATGCTCAAATATTGATGAATGCACGGCCTTTTTAATGCCTGAGAATCTATAGAGATCACCGCCTCATGAATCTGTCATCTTAGAATCTTGTGTTAATTCGGGGCAAAGCTTTGATTTATACAGTATATTTGTTGCTGTGGAAACGTGTTTTAGCTAACCGTTGTCTAGCAGTGGACGTTGTTGCTGTGCTTCTCTGACTGCACAGTGTTCAGGCGTCATGTCACAATATTCAACAGTTGGAGCTAGGTATAAATTATGAGAGTGTAACTTGCAACCCATGCAAATGGCTAACGTATCTAGAACAGTTAAAAAACGTTGACGTTTAGAATGATTAAATTCTTTCAGTAATCAAATTTCTTTGGAGGAAACATAATTCTGTTAATCCTTTAAATTCAGATTAGACCAGTAATGTAAGTTACTGGTTGCTGCATTTTGCTTCTTATAAGGAGTGCATTCTTGAAATCTCTCCAGGTTGGACATTTATGCTGTGTAGACACAATATTCTCATCTCTCAGTCTTAAGTATAATATTAGACTGTGGATCATTTTTGTCAGTAAATTACACTAACTGGTGTAACTTTGACTTGTCACATAATAGCATCTATAAAAGTGTAACTCAGTATAAATTAATTGGTGAAGGAAAAAAGGGAAAGATGTAATGTTATTAAAGTGAAGCCAGTACAAATGTTAACCAGATTTACCTAGTTTAAGTGTTTTCAGTGTGTGTCCGAATAAATATAACTACATGTAAAAGTAATCTGGAAGAGGTATTACTCTGTGGTGATAAGAATTAACTTAGTCCTTTTATTCGCCCTTAACCACCATCCCAAAGATACCAGCCTCCAGGTGACATGCAGATGCCAGCAGCGTTGATATTATATTTGCCATGACTAATAGTAGATATGAGATCTTTTCCTCAGGGATACAGGTGCTTTGGTGACCGGGATGAAGACGCACTTCGGGAGTTATGAATCACAGGATCACCAGAACATGACACCGTGTATTTGTAGCATTTAGTTAAATGATAAGTACAGTGATTATTGGTATGTTATATTAATCCTTACATATCCTGTGTGATTGTGAGGCCATAGCTTACTTAAGATTTTATCACCAGGGACAGTTCATCATGGTACCAAGTGACTTTTATTATGCCCCCATAAATAAAGTCCTACATTTAATTCAAAATGTAGGATTAATAAAGGGTTCATCCAAAGGGGAAGCACAGTAGATCAATGAAGGTCGCAGTGCGAGGGCCGGTTTTTATGGCCCACCCTTACATACATACACACACACACACACACACACACAACACACACACACATATTAATCCTCCCTTAAGCTTGCACCTCATCGATTACACTTTTGTCGTCATTATCACTTTAATTCCAAATATCACTAGCCTTTGTAATGATTGTCTCTACACCATCGTTGTCACTGTCCGATCCTTTTGACCATCATTCTTTTAATTCTCTGTTCAACGGTGCACCTCTCGTAACTACATCACTATTCCACTAAAGAACTGAAAATCTGACTTCCTACTCACTACTTACTGTATACGACTCCAACTGTAAGTAACTTGTCTTCCACGGTAACTAACTATAGCCCCTCTATATCTGACTGGGCCTAACTTTATCTGACTCCAACTGTCACTAACTGTCCCTCCCCCCCAGCCATGACTTCTTTTATAACATCCAGGTCGCTTCAAGTTACAAGCACCTAAGTGGTCATTAATAGAAAATGGAGATGGCCAAGGTCTGATGCTGGGAGCCTGTCCCACATTTGGTTTGAGAGGAGATGTTTATCTTTAAACTTCTTTTCAGGTTTCAAGGTACAAGTGCAATTAATTTAAGACCCCTCTGGGCAGGTTTTGCTCAGCATCAAATAAGACTGATTTTCCAGAATACCTTCCTAGCATGACGGAAGATAATATTTAAAACAAACTGATGGTGCTAATGACAATTGTGGTGCCATGGAGAGAATACCAGACTCAAGATAGACATATGAGCCTGTTTCCATGACCACCATTGTCGCTAAAAGTCCAACAGAGGATTGTATTGAATGACAGTTAGATGGTCAAGGCTACACCACTGTGCCTCAGGTACGTCTCTCATTCTCGCAGGGAAAATAAGTGGACTTGCCACAGTTAAACAATTTAAGCGAGGGAAGTATGGTTAGATCCTTTATGAGCCAGGCCCGACAAGACCTTGAGACAGAATTCATATCTACTATGCTGAGTAGTCGACCATTCCAACCACTACTTTCACCTGGAGACATTATCCTTATTGTAAGCAGCTATCCCGGCTAACTGGCACCCAACCTCCAATACTACCTCCCTGTATCCATCATTGCAGCTACTACTAATAAGGAAAGTGTGAAGCAGGTCATTGAAGGTGTCTTCCATGTGAGTGGAAGTGCATAGAGGTAACGATGAATGACAACTTTTAAGTGATTCTGTTGCAGCATATTCTCCACCTTATGTGTGGGCCTTGGCAGAGAGGTATTACCAGCATAGTTCTGCTACAAAAGCGCCTCCCAACTCATGGCTACATGCGTCAGAAGCATTGCCGACCACAAGTGAAGTAGGGAGCAGCTACAGGATGGGGGTTTGTGGTTTAACGTTGGCCTGGACATTATGTTTTTATAAAGAGAATTTACATGCCAGAATCACCAACTCATGTCCTTTTAAAGATATTCCTCTTTACACTAATACTTTTTTTCATCATTCTGGCAAGTTACTGATGCCAGCAGCATAGAAGGTTATATCTGAACTGTGTAGCCAGTTCTTGTCACCACATTTGAGTTCGTCAGGTTGAAATTTCTTTTTTCCTTGATGCACTTTTGTTGGTTCAAACAAATGACTAGCACTGGGGAGTAAGTCTGAAGTCAGGTGTGTAAGGACGGGGGTTCATGATTTCTCAGCCCATTGTCACCTTCATCAAATCTGCCATATTTTGGATGAGCATTGTCTGCTGAATTGCTTAGTATGTGCATTAATTGTTACACCATGTGGAAGAAAATCAACATCAATCACTCGTTCTGAACCCCGAAACACACTTGCCATGATCTTGCCAGCTGACAGCTGTGACTTGAATTTTTTGGGCCTCCAGGAAACTTATTGTTACCAGTCATACACAGTTGCATGTGATATGGCTTCTTTTCATACTGTGCATTAAACCTACAAAGAATTTCTGCTGATTAGGAATTGATGGTGCAGTGCTGTTCTATGCTAGGAGTGACATGGTCTAATGCCATATTCTACTGGTGTAATGCACAGAAGCCAGGCACATGGTCACCTGCCCTGCAGCAAGTGCAGTTTCCATGTCATCATCATCATCAGTAATCTGTCAAGACGACAGGTCCACNGTCCATGTATTCAAGAAAAAATCTTGGTCATGTAAGATATGGCCCCATGAAAATTTGCTTGACATTTGTATCTGGGATGCATGCCAGTTCAGTCACAGTTCCTTGATATAGCCAACCCTTCTTTACTGTGCATTTAAGAGTGTGAGAAATATCTCCTGTACTGCACTGTGCCCTATTCCAAGTTTTCGGGCTATTGTGGCCACAGTCACACACCTGTCATCTTGAATGATCTCATCCACTCTTTCCTTGTGTTCAGTTGAGGCTGTTCGAGGACGACCGCTCCGAGGCTCATCTTCGATGCTGCTGTTCCAATCTTTAAAATATTTCACCAATCTTCGAACACTGCTCGCACCCATGCACACTTCCATAAGCACACTGAAGTCTCTGGTGAATTTCTGCAGCAGGGATTTCCTGTTTCACAAGAAATTCGATGACAGCATGCTGGTGAAATGACATATTGTTGTCTGCCATTTTGTTAGGAGTGATACTGATCACATGGTGCAAGCTATTGACATCACAAGACACTCAAGGTTAACACAACAGCTGGTTCCACCTACCACCATACTCTCTTTCGTGTGCTGTTCGCAGGTTGCATGCCAAAAAAAGTTGCTCATGACTTTTGGTACGACCTACATACGTACATCTACACACTGCTACAATATACTAGACTATACTATATGTATAATGGGTCCCTTGGCACCACTTCATGGCATGTTCTCAGGTTTCAGATTGAGGAGACTTGCTGCTGATATGGAGGGTAGCTCCGAATATGTTGAATAAACAGTTGCAGACACCCAAAAGGTGTCATCCTCCAACCAGAGTTTTAAGCAACAGTCTTAACAACAGCTTGATATAAACAACAGTATATTAATGAAATATTGTGCAGAGGATTCCTGGAATAACCTGAGCAACAGAAAGTGAATATGAGATTTGGTGAATCTATTGGTCATGCTCATTGCAAACTGTACCATGAGAACTGGCAAACTCTATGTTGGATTTAGTGGCAATACAGGATGTCAGATAGGACAAGGGTGGCGCTTGATCAGCAGATGATTGTACATTTTTATATGGAAATGGAAATGAGGACACAGTAGGGAACATATTGGCAGTTAAGGTGCTCGAGTTTGCAACTGGTAGGATGTTATAGGTAGTACTAAGAAATTGCTGGTATGATGTTGCTTCAGCTGGTCACACTGATGGTACAAGGGATAAGCTTAATGAACTGTCAGTTAATATCAATTCCCTAAATAGGCCCATCACATGAAACATTGTTATGTGATTTCAATGCCAATATACGGAGGAAAAATATTTTAAAACTGACAATTTGGAACAAGCAGTTAGGTGAAACTATTAATGATAATGGAGTTAGAGCAGTAAACTTTCCCACATCCACGAATTTAATTGTGAGGAGTACAGTGTTACCACATTGCAATGTTTATAATTAATTTTGTTCTTTCCCTTATAGTAAGATCATTCTATCTCAGATGGTTTCCCACCTTACTTACTTATGGAGCTGAGCCCTTCTTGAGGAGAAGCCAAATCTGTAGCTACTCAAGAATTTCCCAGCATTTTATGGAACCTGAAGGTTCATTACCATGTTCACAAGAGCCCTCCACTTGTCCCTCTTCTGAGCCAGATCAATGCAATCCATACAATCCCATCCATCTCTGAGATCCATTTTAATATTGTTCACCCACCTACGCCTTGGTCTTCCCAGTGGACTCTTTCATTCTGGCTTTCCCATCAACATTCTTTATGCATTCCTCATTTCCCCATTCGTGTTGCAGTGTCCTGACCATCTCATCCTCCTTGACTTGATCACCCTAATTATACTTGGAGAAGAGTACAAGTTATGAAGCTCCTCATTATGCAGTTTTCTCCAACCTCCTGTCACTTCATCTCTCTTTGGTCCAAATATTCTCCTCAACACCCTGTTCTCAAACACCCTCAGTCTATGTTCCTCCCTTAATATCAGAGACCAACTTTCACACCCATAGGGAACCACGGGCAAAATAAGTCTTCAAATAGCTGGTGTACTGTCTCATTGTACGCCCATTTTTTCTCCAATATCTGATGGATGCAAAGGTTTCCCACCTATGATGTTAAAACTATTGGGTCTCAGAAGAACAATATGTTGTATCCCATTTAATGGTGTCCAGCATAAAAGGGTATCCTTCCCAAGAAGAGCAATTTTAAGAACTCTTGTCACACATTTTACTCAATAAGTTTTTGTTGGATATATTGTGACGTATTTGCGCTATGCAGGACACCCCCTCCCCCGCCAACAGTGACATAACAGCTTCGGAGCACTTCTGCTACTACGGTAACAGGCCAGTCAACACTCCGCCCCCTCCTGCGCTGATGTAATAGCACTTCCCACTGTGATGTAACAGGGGACCACCACTGTAAAAGAAATTGGAAAGGTATTTACAAGTAAATTTGTTGGGACCAGGCCATTGTCTTGTAAAAAAGAATTTACCTGGCCGCAGTCTCACAAAGGTGAGAAACACTGGCTTAGAGGAGCTGACTGTGACACTGATCAGTATCTGAAATTTGTAGAAGTCGTGGAGAAACCATCAGTGGATGAATGAACAGCATGGAAGTTTCATATGGATGGAGTCAATCTCAAGAAGCTAAATGTTGTGAAAGTGAAACAGTAGAGACCAATTGGAAGACTAGGAATAGTTTGGAAGTTGGAAGACAATATTAAAATGGAGGGTATGAATTGGATTCCTCTGGCTGAGAATGGAGATGAGTGGCGTGCTTTAATGAACATGACAATAAACCTTTGGTTCCATAAAAGGTGGAAAATTTCTTGATTGGTTGAGCACCTATTTGCTTCTCAGGAAAGATTCACTGAATGGCACAGTTGAATAGATAGTGTTTCTGATTTTTTTAGGAGGTTCCAGGATCATATCTTGGCCTGGAGACTAGCTATTCTGACAGGTTTCTGTCATTCAATCAGTCCCTCCTGGAAAATGCTGTGAGAGGACCTCAAATTAGGCCACAAGTGCCAACATAGTAGTCATTCTGTTATTCAGTTCTGTGTAATCTGAGCTATTGGCAGCATCAATAAATAATCTGTGTGTGCGCATGCACACGTGTGTAAACACACTGGGTACTCGATATTCTCACATTTCAGTCATAACATCCAGTAGTGACAAAATACAAGATGAAGGTGTCCAGAAGCTCTTCTACTCGTAAATAAGCATTTTCATGTAAATGATGACAGCTGACAACAGAAAGTCCATTACTGGGAGGTTCACCTTCTGGCAGAATTCATACTACCAGCAACCAGCACATGAAGTGCTTTATTGGTACATTGTTTTACCATAATTTTCTATTTCAGCATTACAGTGTAGTGTTTATTGTAGGTTATTTAATGACGCTTTCAGTATGAAGGCTGTGTCAGACTTTATGATGACTGCTGAACTGGTAAGGATTTGAAAATAAGTGCTTGTGGTTTAATTGAGATATTGTCCCTGTCCGGAACGACTGAGAAAACCACGGAAAACCTCGGTCATTTTATCTGAAGTGCTAGTTAAGATTCGAACAGAGCGTGTATCAGATAGAAGTCTTAGAGTCATAAGAGGTTAAACAGTTCCATCCAATGTGACTAGTAAAGATTTTTTTTTTGTATTATTTCAATCCTTCATCCCTTACATGTTTTGGTCTTTACATACCATCCTCAGAGGGGCATCAGTACTATCGGAAGCCACCGTTACAATATTTTTTGAATGCTAAAATATATACATATAATGTTGATAAAATACAATGGACATAAAATCTAATGTTTTAACAAGTACAGCATCCATCTTAATATGTTAAAATATTTACATTTAGTTTGATAACATTTTTGTTGGAAATTGTAAACCAAGTTGGTTTGTGTCCTTTTTATTATTTCTTCTCTTGAAGGGGGCCAGATGTGTACCTCCTTGTAGTTCTTGAGAAGAGGATTCTGCAAATATATTATGGGTGTATTGTAATATTTCAGCAAACTCTATTTTGTTTTTATGAGAGCTTTTGATATTTCATCCTACTTTTAATGTCATCCTGTAGGTGTTCGTGGCGCGCTGTGTTATACTGTTCTAGGGTGTGTTGAGCCACGTATTTATACACCTTGTGTCCATTATGTTTGTGTGGGCGTGTACTGATGTTTTATTATGATGTTGAACATGTTACGCTGTTTATTGCTTTCTTTTGTATGTTTTTGTTCTATCAATTTATTGAATTTATTAAAGCGATATATATATATATATATGGGAGTTTTCTTTTATATTTATGATGCTCCCTTTTTTGGCATTTTCAGCCATTTCCATGATTACTGTCATAGGTCGATACTGGTGGCATTTATTTAGTATATGTTGGGCAAATGCCAATTCATCTTTGTTTAGTCTTTTTCTTATGTGTTCCTTATATCTTGTTAGATTTCTACCAGTTTGGCTGATGTATTCTTTTTGACAGCTTTGGCAGGTTATTTTGTATATCCCACTTTGTTCATAGGGGTTTGTTATGTCTAGACCAGTCTATTCAGTATGATTTTATTGTATAGAGAGTAATAAATAGAAGAAAAACTCTGCTGGGTGGCCTTACATGAAGTCTGAGTGGTGTTTCAAGTGATGAGACTGCTTGGTGTCCCATTTGGCATCATACCTTAATGACCACCTAATTTACTACTAAATATTACAGTGTAGAGGTTAGCAAGATGCTGATATGGTAATTAAGAATCAGGCGATGACATTTTCATCCAACAACCTTCCTAAGTCATATTATGTATAAAAATGTAATTTTTCTGTTTTTGTTTCCCAATCCAGACATAATAGACAACACTCGTGGATATCACAAAGTTTACTCTTCATTCTTGCCATATGTATGGTCACAGCTGAGTTTAGGGATAGAAGCTTATCATTTGTAGCTACTTGATATTTGATGCTCTTTAACCTGTGCAGCTGCTAACCAATATTAAATACTAAACATATTTATTAATTGCAAGTTAATGAAAATATTTGTCGGTATTCCCTTTTTAAGATATGTTCACTATGAAGTGGATGGGCCCACAGTGCAGTTTGTGAAAGAAGCTGGCAGCAATAAAGTGGAGAGCGTGGAGGTGAAAGCACTCGGTCGCACACAGCAGGACATGACGATACTGTACCCTCCCCAGTGGGTGCAGTGTGACCTCCGCTACCTTGACATGACAGTGTTAGGTCAGTGCACAACTTCATGACTTGAAGCTATCTTGGCGGCAAGAAGTGATGGAACCTTCTGAGGAGACCAACTTTGTCAATTCACAGTATAAGTCTAATCTTTCAGAGACCTTCATGGTCTCCATTGTCAGAGATCATACCCTGTTGATGGAGGCAAAGAAAGTCTCTGAAACATTGACTATTGCTTTCATTTGGTGCAGCTTGTCCCTTGAAGAATTTGTCATTTCGTAGAAGGTATAAAATTATATTACTGGCCTTGTTTAGTCTGTGAAATGATAACAGAATTGGTGTGTAAGTAAATGATAATGGGACTGTCCAATTCAGTTGCAAAGTTATTTTCTATATATGAGTAAAATTAGGATTTAATTCCATCAAGTGCAGCATTTTCAGCTTGGGAAATAGCCAAAAGTGAGTTGCTCATGGCATCGTCCCCAAAAGCCTGTTGAATCTTGCAAATGGTTTCCACTTGGATATCGCCAAGCTTTTGGCAAAATTTGATGCAATATCTCTACCCATGTTCCATCATTTTACACCTTACTGGAATCCGACAAGCGCTCACTACATGTCCTCATTCATAGGCCGACTGCCAGCGACTGACGCTTTCTGTGGGCGGGAAAAAATTCACGACTATGCATGAATGTCCCCTCCACATCTCCACCAAAGGGAGCCTCCCGCGCTTCATTGGTTTACGTGGGAAAAAACAAGGTTCGATACCTTTTGAACACACCACGTATATTTTGTTAAAAGTAAAAGGATTTCCGAATTGACTAGAAGCTGTGAGTCTCAATGATGGTCATGTTCCTTGTTTCCTATACATTTGAATAGAGAATTACCAGTATTCTGAGGAAGTTGGCTCAAGGGATAATGCCTCATCTTGTATTCACGAGGTTCCAGTTTGAATGGTGGTCAGGATACCAACTATCTCCACTTAGGTTTTTTTTGTGATTTTCCTTAGTCCCTTAAAGTGGATGCCAGAATAGTACCCATAATTTGGCCATGACCACTTTCTTCCACATCTTTTCAAATTCACTGTTCATTAAACATCATTAAATAAATCATAAGTAAATACAATGAACATTCCCAATTAACAGCTCTTAATAACTCTAAAATCTGCATTACACGTGATAGTTCTACAGTATTGTATCCAGAAATACAACTTAAATATAATAATTACATCAGAATCCACTTGCCCATAGGGCTGTTGTCTCACAATATGCCCTATACAAATACTTGTAGAGAGGAAATTAAGACCCTAAGGAGGATCTGAGGTGCTCACAGCAGTGAGTATGAGTATTAAGATAACAGTTTTCTCTGATGATGCTGTGTAATTTGATTTGTACAGAGGGGGCCACAGAATGATTGCACTTTTTTGTTGCTTTAATGCATGCTCCCCCCTCGTTGGTGTCTCCACCTTATCGTGGTGTGGGGGTTTGAGTATGCCAAGGACACCGAGAGCTATACCAGCGGTAGCGTAGCTACTGGCAGGGCCTCCCTTGCTGGAAAGGTCAAAGGGTAGGCATCAGACGAAGACAGACACCAAAAACTGATGCCGGAAGCAGCGTCATCAGTAGCGACTTGAAGCACAGAGCAAATGATGCTCGAGATGGTTCAAGTTTGTATAGCAGCAGGTGTGACCAGAGTGGTTTGAACGGCTGCTGTACTGCGATGTGGAAAGCAAATGGAAAAACTACCACATTATCACTTTTCCTGGATAGTCTCTTTCCAAAAACAGAGATACCATGTGTGCGAGATGTTTCCTCTGGAGACAGAACAATCCGGAGGTAAACTACTCCCCCAATCGGATCTCCGGGGGGGAGTGTTTCTAGAGGAAATGTCATGCAGGCGTTACAACAAGAAAAAGTGCGAAGATCAGCAGAAACATCATGGATACAAGATTGGAACATGGAATGTAGGGACCTTGAATCAAGCAGGCAAATTGCAGAATCTGAAAACGGAAATGGAGAAGAATGAGGTGTCTGTTCTAGGTGTCAGTGAAGTGCGATGGAAAGAACAAGGTGAAATAAGAAGTGGTGGTTATACAGTGTATTATTCCGGAGGTGAACGGGCTGAAAGAGGAGTGGCAATAGTGGTGCATAAAAGTGTAGTGAGGAGTGTTGTTAAGAAGATTGCTTGTAATGACAGAATTATTGCTCTGAAGTTAAAGGCGGAACCGGTAGATATACTGATTATACAAGTGTACATGCCAACATCAGAGTATGAAGATGATGAAGTGGAAAAAGTGTATGACACAATTGAAGAAATTCTTCAGGAAGATGGAAGAGGAGACACAAACAGCATCATATTGGGAGACTGGAACAGCATTGTTGGAGATGAACCATATCAGAATATTGTTGGATCACATGGACTAGGAAGACGGAATCACAGGGGTCAAATGCTTATTGACTTTTGTGAACGAAATGGACTGATTGTTACCAACACTTGGTTCAAGAAGCCAAAGAGAAGAATTTACACATGGAAGGCACCTGGGGATTGGAAGAGGCATCAGCTGGACTACATCCTTGTGAAACATCGATTCAGAAACAGTGTGAAGGATGTGAAGACGCTTCCTGGGGCAGACAAACTCTGACCATAAAACTTACTGGTTGCCAAGTTCCGAACCAGGTTGAAGAAAAATATAGGATTTCAAAAGCGCAGACCTAGATGGGATTTTGAGAAGTTATATGCTCAAAGACAAAGCGTGCAGGAGACTGTAGAAGAGAAACTTGGTGCAATTGAAGGTGAAAGCGGAAATGCTGAAGTGCAGTGGAACAATATAAAAGAATGCATGTTAGATACTATCAGTGATTTGGTTGGTAAAGTTGAGAAGATAACAAGAAAACCGTGGGTTACACAGGAGATGATGAGTAAAATGGAGGAACAAAGGAAATAGAAGAATGTAAACAATGAAGAAGGCAGCAGGAAATACAAGAGACTGAGGAATGAATTGAAAAGAGCCACGGACAGGGCCAAAAAGGAATATCTTGAGAAGATATGTAATGAGATTATAGAATTTCAACGAACAGGACGTTATGATTTGATGTACACGAAGAGAAAAGAACTAGGATAGAAAGAGAATCATGGGATTCAAAATATTGGCATCGAAGACTCCCAGGGGAATAGAATAGTAGATCAGAGGCAAGTGCTGAAAATTTGGGAAAATTATATTACAGAACTATATGATCGACCTAATCGGCCAGAAACCTTAGAAGTTGAACCGGAAGAAGAAGTAGATACAGACGAGAAAGGACCATATATTTTACAAAGTGAGGTGGAAAAAGCTATCAAGGAAATGAGGAAGGGAAAGGCTACAGGAGATGATG
>NW_019739949.1:1422302-1425793 GCF_002891405.2 Cryptotermes secundus
CAAGAAGAAGAATCATTTTACCAGCAAATTGGACTTAAATTTGAGGAAGAAACTAATGAAATGTTACATTTGGAGCATAGCTCTGTATGGGGCTGAAACATGGACACTTAGGGCAGTAGATCAGAAACATCTGGAAAGTTTGGTGTGGTGTGGTGTTGGAGAAGGATGGAGAAGATCAGTTGGACCGATTATGTGAGAAATGAAGAAGTGTTAATTGGAGTCAGTGAGCAGAGGAATATCCTACACGAAATAAGAAAATGGAAGGCTAATTGGATTGGTCATGTTTTACGCGGTAACTGCCTTCTAAAAGAAGTTATTGAAGGAAAGATAGAGGGGCAGATAGAAGCGACAAGAAGACGTAAGAAGATGCTGGATGACCTTGGGGACAGAAGAGGATACTGTCATTTGAAGGAGAAAGCTATAGATCGCATTACGTGGAGGAATTGTTTTGGAAGAGACTGTGGACCTGTCGTCTGACAGATTACTGATGATGATGATGATGATAATGCATGCTGAAAAACAAAACAGTAGAAGGTGAATAAATATAGATTATTGCTTGGAAAATCATTTGATGAACGATATTTGACATAAGTGATAAAAATTGTCTAACTACAGAACAGCAGAATAAAGTCATATTGCTCTATGCAGAACTGAAAGTGGTTCCCTAACACAGAGACTTTTGATGCCCATTTTAACAAAGTGAATGCTGTGGAAGAAGGAACTGCACCTAAACCATGCATGCCTGAAGATTGTAAAGCATTGTACATGGGTAGGCTGAAAAGTAATGCACACATGCTTGTAGCGCGCGAACAAAAACAAATAGCAAGATCGGGCGAAAAGTACATTAAAGTACAATTCTTAAGTTTCAAAAGCATATATTTATTTTTCAACATAGTCACCGTTAAGGCTAACACATTTCTCCCAACGTGTAACAAGTTTTTTCATTCTGTCACTGAAAAATTCTTCTGACTTTTCTCGAATCCATGACTTGACAGCTGCCTTCACCTCATCGTCCAAGGTGTAATGATTACCCTTGAGGTCTCTCTTGAGTAGAGAAAAAAAATAAAAATCGCAAGGCGCAAGATTGGGGGAATAAGGAGGGTGTGGAATCAGTTCAAACTTCAGGTTTCGCAGAGCTTCTTCAGTTACGCGCAAGGTGTGTGGACGAGCGTTGTCATGTTGCAAGATTGTTGGTGCCAGGCTGCCTCTAACACGACAAACTCGATGTCGGAGGTGTTTTGGAGTCTGTATGTACTGAGAAGAATTTACTGTTGCCCCTCGTTCCAGAAAATCGGTCACATAAACTCGGTGAGCATCCCAAAACACAGTCAAAAGAAGTTTTTTGGCGGATGGTTGTGTTTTGAACTTTTTCGCCTGAGGAGAAGACGGATGTCGATATTCAGCGCTCTGTCTTTACTCTTCCGGCTCATAACGATGGACCCATGACTCGTCCCCTGTCACAATATTCAAAAGAAAGTCATCTCCTTCGTCACGGTAGTGCTGCAAAAGTTGCTCGCAGCATTCCAATCGACGCTGTTTGTTCTCGTCTGTGAGATGGCGTGGTACCCATCATGCACAGATTTTACGGTATCCCAATTGTTCAATAATGAAGCTGACACGTTCCTTGGATATTCCAATATGGTTTGCGATATACTTTTGAGTGATTTGCCCGTCACTTTGAATCAAATCGTCGACGAGTTTGTGATGATTATCGTCTGTGGCAGTGATCGGACATCTGCTGCGTGTTTCATCAACAATTATGGCTTTTTCAGGCTCGCAACCATGAAATTTTATTACCCATCAATTTACAGTAGACCTGTGAACAGCATTGTCACCATAAACAGCCTTTAAACGACGATGAATCTCAGTAGGAGTCACTTTTTCAGCAGTAAAAAATTCGATAACAACACGCTGTTTAACTCGCGTTGACATAGCACTAGAACACGTCTCCATACTTCCACTTCTTGAAATACACTGGATGATCGCAACGACCTCAAACCTGCGCATGCATACTGAGGGGGAATGTTACTTCCACATGCAACCTGGCGCGCTTCTGAAGGTCATTTCGTTCGCGCTCTACAAGCATGCGTGCATTACTTCTCAGCCTACCTACATATATTCCAGTGATAATGAGCCCTAGGAAATAAGTACAGAAAGTAGGTCACCAGTTGCCAATTTCAAGGATATTAGTCCACTGATTGCTAGAAGTGGATTTGCATTTATTCAAGCAAAGTTCTGGTTGTCCAGAGTTTTTCAGACAGAAGTACCAACATCATCAACCTACACGGGCTGGAATACTGACAGAGATTTGTGAAATATTGCATAACATGTGGTTCACAGATGAAGCTTTTGTTTATTTGATTCGTGGAGTGAATAAACAGAATTACAGATTGTGGGATATGAAAAATCATCACCATTTGCAGGAATAACTGCTTGATAGTGAAAAAATTATGATGTAACGTGTTCTCATGGTATTTTGGAGAAACCATGAATGTTGAATGATACCTCAGTGTGCTGAAAAATGTTTGCCTTGGTTGCAGGCTAAGGGTTTAAATATGTAGATTGTACCGAAAGTCATGAGCAACTTTTTTTTGCATGCAACCTGGGAACAGCAAACAAAAGAGTATGGTGGTAGGTGGAACCAGCTGTTGTGTAAACCTTGAGTGTCTTGTGACGTCAATAGCTTGCATCACGGGACCAGTATCACTCCTAACAAAATGGCCGACAACCATATGTCGTTTTGCCAGCGTGCTTTCATCAAATTTCTTGTGAAAGAGGAAATCCCTTCTGCAGAAATTCACCAGAGACTTCAGCATGCTTATGGAAGTGTGTGCATGGATGCGAGCAGTGTTTGAAGATTGGTTTAATATTTTAAAGATGGGAACACCAGCATCGAAGATGAGCCTTGGAGCAGTCGTCCTCGAACAGCCTCAACTGCACGCAACAAGGAAAGAGTGGATGAGATCATTCAAGATGACAGGTGTGTGACTGTGGACACAATAGCCTGAAAACTTGGAATAGGGCACAGTGCAGTACAGGAGATGATTGAAAGCTTGGGCTATAGGAAAGTTTGTGCTTGTTGGGTCCCGCGGTTATTGACCGAAGACCACAAAGGTCAGTGAAAAGCCATCACCTCAGAACTGTTGCAGAGCTATCAACATGAAGGCGATTTTTTGCTCTGTATTGTGACAGGTGACGAAAGCTGGTTTCACCATTTCGAGTCTGAAACGAAACGGCAGAGTATGGAATGGCACCATTTGCATTCTCCATCAAAAAAGAAGGCAAAGACAGTGCCATCAGCTGTGAAGGTGATGGGCACAGTTTTCTGGGATGCAGAGGGGTTTATTCTGGCCGAATTCCTGGAACCTGGGCAAATGGTTTTCAACTCTCAATTTAACGAGTGGCTATTGGCAAGTAGATGTACACCCAGACGACAAAGAGAAAACAGCGTTTTCGACAGGGCAAGGGCTATGGCAGTTCACGGTCATGAC
>NW_019739949.1:1425935-1439477 GCF_002891405.2 Cryptotermes secundus
GAAGTGGAGGCCGCTTTTCAAACACTAAAGGGTGCCCTATGTGCTGCCCCTATTCTTGCCTACCCACAGCCAGGAGAGAAATTCATTGTGGACACAGATGCAAGTAATGTCGGAATTGGAGGAGTTCTCTCTCAAATACAGGACGGACAAGAGCGTGTCATAGCTTACTTCAGCAAGACGCTAAACAAAGCAGAGAAAAACTACTGCATCACCCGTCGAGAACTACTTGCCATAGTGAGGATGCTGGAACATTTCCACAAATACCTCTACGGACAACAGTTCCATCTGCGAACGGACCACTCTGCACTTACCTTTCTTATGAGTTTCAGGAACTTAGAAGGGCAAACTGCGCGCTGGATACAGCGTCTTCAGGAGTACAACTTTACTTCGGAGCATCGGCAGGGCCGGAAACATAACAACGTCGACGTCCTTTCTAGACGACCCTGCCAAGAGCAATGTGCGCACTGCCACAAAGTTGAGACGCAGGCAGAGGTAAAGCAAATACGCGTTATTGGAAACCCTACCGGCAGCCAGCTGGGACCATGTTACCCTGAGAGAGGAACAGCTAAAAGACCCAGACATAGGGCCTATTCTACAGGAAGTACAAAACAGCCAACGACCGAAATGGCAGGACATGGCAGAAGACCCCTAGGTCGAGGATGCTGGTTGTACACCTTGACTGGCTCGCGCCTTGTCATGGAGCTGCTCGAGACGAGCAACCATAAAAAGGGGGAAGATGTGGCGGTTGGAGAGCAGAGCAATGGGGAGAAGAGAAACAGTAGAAGGACACAAAGAAGATGCTGCAAAAACAGCCTCCAAAGAAAAGGAACGGGTGAAGCACCGTTAGGCTATTCGGGACGAACAGCCTTAAGGAGGGAGCAGTGTGACATGTTGCGCAACCGAGGACCCCTACCTCCCCAGCGGCACGTGGCGGTAACGTAGTGCTCGAGTAATAGGCGAGTCATCACCCCGCCACTCTCCCAGCGGTGACGTGCCGAGCGGAGCCGAAGTGAGCCGAGCGGAGCCAATGTTAGCCGAGTCCCCGCAACCTTGTAGCTATGCAACGCAAGTCAACAGCGGTGACGTCACCAAGGGGTAACAGCGTTGCTAGGCTATACGCCATGTCACAGTAGTGACGTGGCGGGCGACCCTAGCAACAGCGAACGGAATAAAAGCCGGCTGAGCAGCAAGCGAGAGTCAGTGTGTTATCAACAGTTCTCAAGGTAGCAGCCTGCGAGTGTGCGATAACTAAGAAGTCAGCGAGTGGAAGACTTATTGTGTGCTTTCGAGACTTAGTGAGTGCTGTAGTACAGTTATATTTGGCGTGTGTAATTCAGGGAGATTTGTATAGCTCCTGCGTTATTAGTACATGAAGATTTTGGTTGTAGGGTTTGTAAAGTGTGGAAACCCGCAACTGTGTTATAATTAATTGTAGCCGCTATTTGTAGATTGTTCAGTAAACCAATTAATGATCTCTACGGCGTATTCAGTAACGAAACACGTTACAATATGATATAGAAAGGCATAGTACAGGAGTCACAACAAGAGAGAGAAGTTCATTCACTTTGTATGACAAGTTAGGAAGCAACAGAGAAAGGGAGGTATATACAGAATTACATACAAGAGAGGAATAATATGATGGAAAATGGGTGTTTGGAGATGAAAGAGGTTAGGAGAAATGATATGCAGGGGATTTGTTCCATGTGTAGCAAAGGGGAAGGCTGGAACCACATATTGAGGTGTGAAGGGACAGGGTTCTAGAAGATTTTTATAGATATCATTGCAGAAATACGTATTAGGAGAATAGTAGGATGCAGGAGTAGAGAACAATTGAAGAAAGTAAGAACATACAGAGTGATGCATTAGGAATGACATAAAAGTAAAGATGTGTTATTCCATCTCAGATTTCATAACAATTCTTGCATTATCCTAGCTAACAAAGCAAATATGGGCATTTAATGGTACTTGCATCACTGCAGTTTATGACCAGGCAACAGATGAAACAGTATGTTCACATCTGACTGAACAGGTGTAGTTCAGTTTTAATGCAGTTTAGCTCTGTTTGCAAGGCATCTTGTTGGAATCTCAGCTGACTGAGATTTATTTTTCATGGGTATAAATGGAGTAGGTTGTATAGCTCAGTCAGTAAAGAGATTAGGATACAAGCTGGACTATGTGAGTTTGATTCCTGGAAAGGCAAAGATTTTTTGCTTCTCCACCATATCCATACCTTCACAGGGGTCCCCCTGTCCTCTTCTCTAGTAAGTACTGGGGTTGTTTCCAAGGGGTAAAGCAACTGGGACATGAAGCTGATCATTCAGCTCCATCTAATGCCAACATTAAAAATTTTATGGAGCTATACCTTCACTCCTTCATACATCTTAGCAAATTACTTGTAATGGACACCTTTACTGTTACATGAGTAAGTTTTTGGATAATTTCTTGAAAAATTTTGTGGCTCTTTCTCTTTACTTCATAAGTTATAAAAATCCATTAACCAATCAGAAGTGTTTCTCTCTTGACTTCTATGAACATGAAGATGGCTTTCTTAGAGATATATTCAAATAATGTCATTTTAAGCTAAAAATTCCTTCTTATGTCCATTTTGTGTTTTAAATATTCTGATACTACTGAGGTGGCAGCCAGACTTTTAACTTGAGGATAACAGTTTTATCTTCCATTAGCAGGGAAATTTAAGTCATCCAGTATTACAAAGGTGCTGGTTACATATTAACTCTGGGGTAATGGTGTTGGTATTGGCAGAATTGCCAGGTGGAACATGTGTATGTACTATTGCAACGATGCAATACATAGTAACAGTTAGTAACATACTTCACCTGACGCTCTCTCCAGGAAAGTTTGCTGTAATTATGGCTGACCCTCCTTGGGATATCCACATGGAACTGCCTTATGGAACCATGTCTGATGATGAAATGAGACAGCTTGGAATTCCCACTTTGCAAGATGATGGACTTATATTCCTCTGGGTGACTGGCAGGTCAGTTGAAATTTGTTTCTAAGAGTTACAATGACAAAGGTTACTTTTGTTCTAAAGAAAAAATATTTCTGTAGGAAGACTGATAATGATAAAAGTAATGTATCAGACGTTATCAAATGCTGCCAAGCAAGGTGGTTTCCAATTTGTGTTTGGGAGGTGACCAGTTCAAAACTTGGCTGTGACACTGACTATCCTGACTGAAAGCGGCCTTCGTAGTCTAGAGGTAACGTTCCCACCTCATGACTCGTGGTACGCGGGTTCAAATACCCGGCGGAGGTCGGTCGAATTTTTAAGGGTGGAAAAATTCAGGGAACAAGTCCTCCGGGAGGGACTTTAAGCCATGTGTCCCCTGTCATAGCTTTACGGCACGTAAAAGAACCTCATATCTCCAAAGGAGATCACTGAGCCAAATTCAAGGACGTTTCTCGCCCAACAGTAGTCTCTAAGTCCTCTGATAGATGGGGGAAGCATTATAGACACTGCCAAGCTAGTGGAGGGCGAACTCGCTGGCTCGATGGGACTGATGGTACACACCAATATCGGTAGGGTATAGAGACTGGTAGAATATCATAGAGGGAAGCACAATGGACCTGTGGGGTTCTCTTTACGTGTGTCTTTGTCATACTCCTATGACAACCCACTTCTTCGGAACAATTTGTTGGCCCTGAAAAGGACCGTGGCTGCTGAGATGGTTGATCGGAGAGGTAGCGCGGCGCGCGCCGGTAAGGAGAAAGGCTAGTTACGGTGAATGGCTGGTGAAAAGGCTAGTCGTTGAGCGCGGTTGTAGGAGCCATGAGGCAATGGCTATGCCAGAAGCCCAGTGGGTGGGACCGTAACACGACCACCGGCGAGTCCAGGCGCGGTGCCCCAGTGAGTCGGGTGTGAGAGCGCTGGAGGGCCGAGGCAGTCGTGCCCGATGCAGCCTGCCGATGTATCCGAAGACCGAGCGCTGGCGACGAAGCCTGCTGGTTGAAGTTGCCTGATCCGGCTAGCTCGTAGGCTGACGATGAACTGAATTGAACTGAATGTGGAGTCGCTCCTTTTTATACGCTGGTCGGTGGGGCGGAGCCAAACTCGAAAGTGAGGAGCAAGAATTGATTGGCTAGCGCGCGTAATGGTGTAGACGCGGGCTAGCGCCGAGCGTAGTATAAATGCGATCGTTTGAAGCAATCTGATTGGTTAGCGCGCGTGATGGTGAAAAGCGATGCGAAGAGCGAGCGTTGCAGAAATGCGTGATAATGTGGGATGTTCCCACATCACTCCCCCCCTTGCGAGAAGTGATGTTGCTGCTTGCGAAGAGTATGCTGCGTCTATGCTGGGCCGTGATGATCCAACGTAGGCGTCGTTACTTGATGTTCACCACACGCGCTTCCAATCACGTCGGGGTCACCAATGTGGGGTTCTCTTTACGTGTGTCTTTGTCATACTCCTATGACAACCCACTTCTTCGGAACAATTTGTTGGCCCTGAAAAGGACCGTGGCTGCTGNCCTGCCGATGTCTCCGAAGACCGAGCGCTGGCGACGAAGCCTGCTGGTTGAAGTTGCTTGCTCGTAGACTGAATTGACTGAATTCTGGAGTCGCTCCTTTTTATACGCTGGTCGGTGGGGCGGAGCCAAACTCGAAAGTGAGGAGCAAGAATTGATTGGCTAGCGCGCGTAATGGTGTAGACGCGGGCTAGCGCCGAGCGTAGTATAAATGCGATCGTTTGAAGCAATCTGATTGGTTAGCGCGCGTGATGGTGAAAAGCGATGCGAAGAGCGAGCGTTGCAGAAATGCGTGATAATGTGGGATGTTCCCACAGACCAATACTGGTCTAAGCGCACGGGGAAACCCACCCTCTCCAATAACTAACTAACTTTCCTGACTGAAATTTTTTTTTGTGTGGGTATCTTCAGTCCCTCTTGGAAAATGCCAGGATAGTACCTGTACTTAGGCCATGACTGTTTGCTTCCATATTATTTCCATTTGATCATTCACTTATTCCACTATTTGACACTATACAGTCTGACCTACTGTGCCATCAAATAAACCACAAGCAAATAAATTTAACAAGTTCTGAACATCTGTATATTTAAGTCAGTAAAATCTTAAGATATGACTTTCAGAGATGTGAGGCTGTATGTGGTAGATAGGTACCAGCCTTTCAGAGGGACCTGCTGCTTCCATCTGCATGTTCCTCCAAATCATTTGCACCCATGTACCTGACTGTGCAGTGTCAACCCAGATGCCACATTGTGAATCTCTACTGCTGTGAACACGTCAGATATTTCACAAAGAAAAGTGTTTTACTTGCACACTGCATCTCAAAACCGCTTAAGTGCACTGTAGGGGAGATTTAAAATTACTCTTACCCACTTTCTGGATAAGAACATGACAGGTGCAATCTTGAAAGGTATTGTGTAAGGTGAAAAAATCATGTTAGACATTTATTTCCCATAAAAAATAATGTGATGAAATATAAAAAAGTATCATGGAGAAACTGTGTTAAAACCAGACAAAAAGCTAGTCATATTAGTCTGAAACCAGCCGTACTTTAAAAACCATGTTAAACTGAATGTTAGAACTCGTTACTTTTTCGGCATGTACACTGTCTCTCAATCTTCAGGTAAAACAAAAGGAAACCTAAGAAAGCAGTCTTCTGGGATGTGGCACCGTGTAGATGTGGTGTTAACCGACGTTTCGGAGGATCGTATCGCCTCCATCTTCAGGGTAGAAGGAAAAGTAAGAAAATCCGCAAGCGAAGAAACAGTGAGAAGAGGTGCAAGCAGACTAATATCGGAAATAAACTCAGCTATATGAGAGCAGGAAAGGAAGGGACAGGTCTACATGGGAAATCAGTGGAGAGGGAGAGGGGAAGGGTCTGGGACAGGAGCAAGGTTAGAGCAGGTATAGGATATTATGTGGGGGGAGAAAGGCAAGGTTAATGGGAGGGCATTAACCCTTCAGCTGGGGGGTTGCTATAGGAGTCGGTCATGGACTGCGGGCCTTGTGGATCTGGCGTCATGTTACGGGGGGTTTTTTAGGGAACAGATGAGAAGCTTCCATGACTTGTTGAGGCAAAACCCCACCTCTCTGTTCATATTGTCAGGATAGAGTTCAATCTTGATGGCTTCCCTAATGATGTGATCCGTATATTGGGTCTTGGCGGCAAGGACGGAGGTATTCTGAAGCTTAATGTGGTGTCCTAAATCGATGCTGTGTTCATCTACAGCTGACTTGTCCGGATGTTCGAGAAGTGTGTGCCACTGATGCTCCTTCAACCTTGTGTTCGCATAGCAGCCCGTCTGCCCAATGTAGACCTTGCTGCACTCGCATGGGATACTGTATACACCCAGTGTCCTTATACTATATACTGTTGCTAGTGGGGTGGGACTAAGTCCCTTGTACTGCAGCCACTTTGGCCTATTGTACCAGCCCCAGATGATAGGGGAGGGTGATTGTGGAGCAACTGGTGCAATGAAGATTGGCAGGGGAAACCGAAGTACTTGGAGAAAAAATGTTCCAGCGCCACTTTGTCCACCACAAATCCCACTTGACCAGACCTGGGATTGAACCCGGGCCACCGCGATGGGAAGCCAGCGACTAACCGTTTGAGCTATGGCGTGGCCCAGTGTCCTTAGTCCCAGGCTATCTTTGACAGGCCAGAGGAAATTGGATAATTTGTTTGGAGGCAGACCCACTGATTTGATGTTGTGCCAGGACAGCACTCTGCTGATACAGTTGAATATAGTCCTGATGTAGGGCAGGAAGGCGACAGCCCGGTTTTTCTTCAGGCCTGCTGATGTTGGGCCCATAGTTGAGAACTCTGTGGATCTGCCCAGTTGTTGTATCTGTTCTTCCTGAATACATCCCCCAGGAGCACCAACTCCACATGTAGGCTCTCTTGATCACAAAGAGCTGTAGCCCTGTGCACCAATGTGGAAAGTGCAGCTTGTTTGTTGGAAGGGTGGTGGTGGGAAGCAGTGTTAAGGTAGAAGTTTGTATGGGTGGATTTGCAGTACACTCTATGGCCCAGAGAACCGTCGGGTCTCCTGTAAATATATATAGCCAGGAAGGAGAGGTGGCCCTCAGTTTCAGTCTCCATTGTGAACTGGATGCACTGGTGGATACTATTTAGGTGGTTCAGAAAGTCCTTGAGCTTGTCGGGACCATGTGGCCAGATGACGAAGGTGTCGTCCACGTAGCGAAACCAGCAGCGGGGCTTGTGTGGGGCAAGTCAAGTGCCCTCATCTTGAAGTCCTCCATATATAGATTAGAGATGACTGGAGAGAGTGGCGAGCCCATCGCCACACCATCGGTTTGTTCATAGAACTGGCCATTGAAGTTGAAGTATGAGGTGGTCAGGATATGGTGGAAGATTCTCGAGATATCTTCTTTGAAATGTCATCCTAGCAGATCCATAGTATCCTTTATAGGCACCCTGGTGAAGAGTGACACTACATCGAAACTGACCATTATGTCGTGGGGATCAACATGGAGAGAGCCCAATGTGTGGACAAATTCTATGGAGTTACATGGTGTGGACCGTTGCCAGTGTATGTGCTCAGTAGGCCAGCCAAGTGTTTGGCCAGGCGATAGGTAGGAGAGCCAATAGTGCTCACAATGGGCCTTAGTGGAATGTCAGGCTTGTGGATCTTCGGCAACCTGTAGAGTCTAGGTGGCCTGGAACTTTGAGGTCGTAGCTGTTGGCAGACCTCCTCAGGAATCGGGGGACTTTTTCAGGGGAAGAACAGTCTTACGCTCTGTGGCATCAGTAGGATCCTTCTTCAACTTCTTGTAGGCCTTGTCCTCCAAGAGAGCGGTGATCTTTCGGTTGTAGTTTGACGTATCTGGTACCATGGCCACATTACCCTTGTCAGCTGGAAGGACAGTGAGCACCTCATTGGCTTTTAAGGACCGAAGGGCTCTCCTCTTGCCACCAGTCAGGTTGTCCTTGGTTTGCGGGAGTTTTTGAGAATCCTGACCTGCTCTCATATAGCTGAGTTTATTTCCGACAGTAGTCTGCTTGCACCTGCTCTCACTGTTTCTTCGCTTGAGGATTTTCTTATTTTTCCTTTTACCCTGAAGATGGAGGCGATATGTTCCTCCGAAACGTCGGTTAACACCACATCTACACGGTGCCACATCCCAGAAGACTGCTTTCTTCATAGTCACTGCTGTGAAAACCTCAAATCTTACAAAAGGAAACCTACTTTGTGAGACTGTTCTTTATTGGGCACTGAAAAAGGTTGTAGAATGTGACAGTCCTTGGAGTACTGCCATTACATTACCCTGAATATCCAAGGAGGAGTGACACTGGTCCAGATTAGGTGCATAGAATAGATGTTTCGGCGCTGGTGTTTTGATTTGATCGAATGTCACTTTACTGGAAGTGCTGTATGTGAAGGCACAATCTACTTGTTCAGCTAAAGATTTTATCTAGATTTTGATGAGTATACTGCTGTACATGTTCCAAAACTTTATGGTACCATGCTATTTTGGGAGAACAAATTCGTAATGTGTAATTTTTTGGCAAAAATGCAAATCTTCATGATTTTGATATTCACATTTATTTCAGCCTTAGAGCCAGGGCTTTTAAAGGAGACTTTGATATTTTGTTTCTGACCATACTGGAAGAACTGAATCTCTGTTGGTAACTAAAGGTCAGGATATTCCAAAAATTGTGCTGAAAGACCTCAAGGAATGTCTTATTCACTCACAGTCAGTCAGTACCACTTTCACGTAAACATTTCAGTCAAATTTAATCTTACAATTTTTCTTTCTGTGTTCGGCTGTTCTGCTATATTCTGAAAAGTCAATTAATGATCATTCCTGATTAGTGTAGTTACTTTTCCACATTTGGATCAGTTCTTGTTAGGTGACTGCATTTTGTGTTGTTTGTGTCTTCTCTGATTATTTTTTTTTTCAACTGAGGATTTTGTGTTGCAAGTCCTTTCTGGTGATCAGAAGTTCCAAAACTGCCCTTTCTGGCTACTTCTTGTTTTTACCACGTCTTTTCTATCCATTTTAATTATATAAGAAAGCTAATTTGGTAGTATGCTATCCTGCATTTTAGGTTTTTTTTTGGGGGGGGGGTGAGACTGATGATGAATGTGGAGCAGTTAGTGGAACGAGAATTGGCAGGGAAAATCGAAGTATTAGGAGAAAACCTGCCCCAGTGTCACTTTGTCCCCCACAACCCACATGACCTGACCAGGACTCGAACCTGGGCCACCAGGTTTGGAAGCCAGTGGCTAATTGCCTGAGCTATGGCATGGCCTGCATCTTACTTTCATGTTTCATTAACAATATCCTAAGTTCACCTGTCTATGTGTCTCACCCTGTTCCTTCCAAATGGCATGTTGCAGAAAAACTGGTTGGAAATTTTCCCTGTGTTGTCTCACCAAGAGGAACCTTCTTTGTCTTCACAAATTTTTCCTATGATATGCTGTTTGGGAAACAGTGGGGCTGACACACTTTGGTGATTGTATATTCAAAGTGTCCGAGAAAGGTATGATGAAACTAAAAGTTCATATACGGAAAACATATTTACTATACAGAGGAAACAGCCTCATCATTCAGTAGCTTAAAGCCCCAGGTTTTGTTTATATTGGTGTCAATGGCTGTGCATTAATGTCCCTTTGAATTACTAGGAGTCACATTGATGGTTTAGCAGAAGGTGTATTACATTTTGTGGTTCGTGGAGTGGAAATCCATTACACATGTTCAGCATAGTTTCAGTTAGTGCATGAAGGTTCAGTACGAAACTGTAGCTTCATTAAAGAAGCTGCATATATGTCTGAGAGGAACTGGAAGTGATATAAATCATAAAATGCCAAGACATCCAGGGACATTCAACTAAGATGAGTGCATTAGACAAACATTTCTATGTAGCCTACTTAAGCCAGTTTGCACAAGCAAACTTCTCAGTTCATGATGCTGTATGGAAATAATTTTCATTCATACAAATTGCAGTTGTTGCATTACATCAGACCAGCTGACCATGATTGTAGAAAGAGACTTTGTGAGGAAATGCTACAGAAAATTGATGGTGATGAGATTTTCCTGGACTCAGTGTGTTTTTCTGATGAGGAAACACATTGAATGGTGTTGCAGAGAGACATAATTGCAGAATTTGTGGTCATTAACAACTTCAGAAATTATTGAACACCAGAGGGACATACAAAAGATCATGTCATGTGACATGATGAAAGATCACATCATTGGACCTTCTCTCTTTCAGAAAGCAAATATGACAAACCATTCATATCTGAACATCTTAGAACACTACACAGTTACACAATTTCCTTGTGATGCATGGTTCCCGCAGGATGGAGCACCCCTGCATCTTGGAAGCATCGTCGGTTTTTAAACCAGTGCTTTCCAAATAAGTGGACTGGAAGAGACAGTTTCCTAGCATGGTTCACAAGCTCACCAGACGTAATACCATTGGACATTTTCCTTTGGTGTTATATGAAGAATATTGTCTGTCAGCAGAAAGCTGTAGATCTTTAAATTCTGCTACATCACATAAGAGAGACAGCTGCCATAGTGACCAAAGTTATGTTGTGAAAATGTGGCTCCAGATCGAATATTGTTTCACTGTGCATCAAGCATCCAGTGGTGCTCAGATTGAAACTTACAAGGTGACAAAATAAAATGAGTTTTGTGCTACTGAATTGTGAGATCACTTCCATATACAGTGGAACCTTGCTTAACGAGCACCTCTCATAACGAGTAATTCGCATAACGAGCAAAACAAATTGTAAAAAAATGACTCGCTTAACGAGAGGCGTTTTGCATAACAAGTGACGAGAGGGAAGTCCTGGATTGTGTGCTTGCTACATCAGTCTGTGTTTAGCACTCGTTCTGCTAGCATCTTAGTGTCGCTTGTGTTCACACATTTTTCCAAACTTGTGTTCAGACATATTATTTGTGATTTTTCTTGTGCAAAGTTTAATATCCCTTGCAAAAATGTCCCCGAAGAAAAAGCCGCAAAAAGACAGCCATAAGAGAATAAAAGTAACCGTAGAAATGAAACATAAAATCATTGAAAAGCGAGAACGAGGTGTGAGCGTGGCTGATCTAGCACGCACATACAATCGGTCTACATCAACGCCTTGCACTATCCTCAAGAACAAGGACAAGATTAATGAGATAGATGCTTCAAAGGGAGTGACAAGAATATGCAACGGTTACTTATTCTCGACAATGTTGAAAGGTTGCTCTTCATATGGATAAACGAAAAGCAATTGCTATGGGCGCTGCAAATTTATTTAATGATAATGCTGAGTCCAAGCACACTGGTCACTATGCAAAGCGAGTAAACAGCGGTTGCTAAGCAAAGCGAGTAAACAGTGGTTGCTAGAGATGACGGTAATAAACAGTGGTACCCATTATGCAACAGGCAAACACGGCGACTAGGCAACAAGGAAGCGAGACGTTTCCCATTGTCCAGCTGAGGGTTTATAAGAGAACTACACTGCCTACGAAGCAAGTTAAAGTGTAGCAGACGCCGAAGACAGTTGGAATCTAGCCAGTGGAGAGTTACGAGTTAGCCAGCAGTGAGTCAGTTAGTTACGAGTTAGCCAGGGAGTCAGTCAACCAGCCAGTTGTAGTCTAGCCTTTGCAGGCCAAGTAATTGTAATACTGCAGATAGCAGTAGTTGTGAATCTGTAAATTGTGTGACTGTAAGAGCGAGTGTGAAATAAAATTCGCTATATCCACTAAGGCGTGGAGTTATTTGTGGTATTATACACCCAACACTTGACAGTCTATATAATTTTCTTTGAATAAACGTTATGCATAAAATTACTTGACAGTATATATAATTTTCTTTGAATAAACGTTATGCATAAAATTTTTTGAGTATTTTTTTCCGCATGGAATGCATTATCGTATTTTACATTAATTTATATGGGAAAAATTGTTTCACTTAACAAGTGTTTCGCATTACGAGTAAGATTCTGGAACGAATTATGCTCGTTAAGTGAGGTTCCACTGTACAAATTTTTATCATACCTTTCTTGGACACCTCTGTGTGTGCGCATGCATGCTAATTTGGTATTCTACTATATCGCATCTTCTTTACGTGTTTAATTAATATTTCTTTACTTCTACCATAATCTCAGTGTGCAGTAGTTCTCTAATTTGTAGGCATGTACAACCCTGTGGATCAGATGGTAAATTATTGCATCTGTACTCATAAAACAACTCAAAAACTGCCAAACATATTCTCATGAAATTTGATATTGTAGAGTTACTAAAATCTGCGAGCACAAAAATGGTATATGAAGACCTACATGCATTTTTGTTTTTGACTCATTAAATACTGCAGCGTATAGAACTATTTCTGGTAACAGTCTTGAAACAAACAGCAAAACAATATTGCTGTTAGGCAACAGATTCTTGATAAGCAAGTATACACAGCTGTTACTGGGTAACAACCTGGAAACAAAAGCAAAACTTCATCTGAAGAAAGCAGTCTTCTGGGCTTTGGCGCCGTGTATATGNCATCTGTTGCTAGGCAACAACTGCAAGGTAAGCAGATATACCAGAGCCACTACTGCATAACACCTTTGCAGACAAACATGTTCCCACAGAGATGCTTGGAGTACAAGAATGAATGGCATTTTCTGTGTGATCTGTGCTGAGTTGTTATAACCAAAACAAGTAGTAACAGTGACAGTCAGTGGTCAGTTGTAAGGGAGTCTGTGGAGAGAAGACTTGGGCAATGCAGATGAAGAATCTCCATTGTTAAGACGTGATACTGGGAAACAAGTAGTGAAAGCAGACTGAAAAGATTTAGCATGTGCTCTAGTGATATGTAAAGTGTGGAAATTAGCGGTGGGGCTATGATTAAATGTAGTCACAAGGCGTGTGTTAACAGTGATCAGTAAATCCAATCTCCAATCCAAAATCCCATCAAGAGTCATTTTAACACATTGCGGACCAGTGGTTTAAACATTTACACCCTGGGAACCGGCGTTTTAAAACCTACTACCCTAACTTGTGCACTGTTCAATTTAAAAATTAATATAAAATCTCGTAATTAATTTTATGAACTGAAATTTTTGGAGAACACATACCAGAGCTCCTAGAAGTGCTTGTGCATGTGATATCTCTGGAAACATTCCCCTTTGTGAAGAGGCATTATGCAGAAGTTGCACATGTAGGCAGTTCTACTCTTCTTCTTGTGCTCTGCGCACACACGGCAATGCCTAGAAGGCTGTTTCTTCTTGCAATATTCACTCTTCACAATTTTCACAAGAATATGTTTCCGCATATCACCTGAGAGTCAGCCAGGGGGGTCTACTTGAAGCCTCCGGCGGGTGCGAACAGATGGCCCTGGCTGCACTACGTCTGTGTCTGACGCAGGTACTGCCACCACCGTGACGTCAGTAGCCCAAGCTTTTGCCAGTTTCAACAGAAATGCTTTGTATTTCAAAGTAGAATTTCTGTTCACCTTTTTGAAAACCGTAAATGAATTGAAAATTGCACAGTTTATAAGCCACAGTGCAACTTTCTTCGTCCATTTTACTGTTTTCCTAGGAAGGGAATAAT